>NC_060970.1:2141381-2341381 GCF_910589235.1 Vespa crabro | reverse complement strand
CGCATGGACTTCGACACATTTTTTGGAAACACTTAATGAATGATTTCTTTGTATTAGATTCGTTTCATAAGTTAATGCAGTTCTTTTTCGTATTGATCAAAATAAATGACGCTATATTTTATAGTTATTTTCTCGTATAATCTTATGATCCACCCGTGTTTTATTAAAATTTATTAAAGTTCCTTTTTCTTTTTTTTTTTTTCGTTTTCTTTTTAAGTAATTGCGTGTCAGGTTAAATTTCTTCGTGCATGGTTTTAAGAGTGAAAAAAAAAAAAAAGAAGAAAATAAACTTTATATCGCGATAGTGTCGAAAGATCATTTTAAGGTATATTTTGCTTTAAAAGTTTCGCCAAGAACAGGCAAAAGTCTGTTAAAACGGCAATAAATAAAATTTGCAAAATTTATGATCCATTATTAATGTTAAACAAGGTCAAAGATGTTTAGAACGTTAACGTTTCGAAAATGAACGTTCGTCTTGGGGAAGAACAAAGGTCAGGAAATCCTTTTAAAGAGCTTTTATCGTCAGTATATTGAAAATATAAAAATCAAGATGAAAAGAAATTGTAAATCATAGTGATAATTATATCTTATGTTGGATTAAAGTTGAACGTTGAATTCTTCTTTTCTTTTTTTTTTTCTTTTTTTTTCTTTCTTTTTTTCTACCTTTACGTTGCTTTAAAACTTTACTTAAAAAAAAAATCGCACATTATTTTTGGAATGATCAAATACTCTTCTAAATCGATTCTAAAACGATAGCAACAAATTCATTTATTGTCTTATATATAATATGAAATATATGTATATCATGAAGTTAATGATAATCGTATAGTACAGATTCTGAAGTTAACGTTTTTTTGCAGTGAAACAATTTAAATTATAAAGGGATAAAGATCAAGATCAAGGACCAAGGATCAAGATCAAGATCAAGGACATTTGTGAGCCAACGAATTCATATATATATATATATATATATATATATATATATATATATATATATATATATATATATATATTCAATCTATTTATACGTTACGATATTGTAATAATGAAAATATATCGATTCATAGAGAAAAAAAGAAAAAAAATATGACCACCATCAACGATTCAAAACGTCGGAACGAAAAAGTTGTTAAAAAAAAAAAAAGAAAAAGAAAAAAAAAGAAGAAAAAACGTATTCGAAATCAATCAATTTCTTCCTACGATTTTTGTTCTTTTTCCTTTCTTTTGTTTTTTTTTCCTTTATTTTCTTTTTTCTTTTTTTCTCTTGTATTATCAAAAAAAAAAAAAAAAAAAAAGAGCACCAAGATATTTCATGTGTGCGCGTTCTAATTAAATGAAATTACACATCCCTGTATAAATATAACATAATATGATAGCGTATGGCGAAAGAGCATATATAATCTTTGTAATATGACAAACATCGTCAAAGAATATTTCCTGACCTTTACACTTGGGATTCACACAACGGTGTCCACTGTTCAAATATTCCACGAGATTTTTAGGAATGTGTTCCTCGTCGTATTGCATATTGTTCGTTTTAATAATTCGTGCAGCCAGTTCCAATAACGATGGGGGATTGTGCGTCATGTCCGATACAAATCTAACCACAAGAGGATTGTCTCTTAGAGAAAGCTGAAACATGAGAGAGAGAGAGAGAGAGAGAAAATACATTCATTTTAATCTATTTATGCGCATGTATGTATGTATATACGTAAATACTTATTTACGTATACATATATATATTATATATGTACACTGGCTGTATATAAGGTATTTATTACTAAAGATAATAATGCCATACGATAAGAACGTACGCTATAGTCTGAGCGACGTTAGTTTTAAAATGAGAGAGAGAGAGAGAAAGTCTCATTTAAAATGAAAAACTTAATTATTTTTCTCTTTTGATCGAATGATATATAACAAAGAAAAGAATGTTATAGGACAAAATTTCATCGTTAGAAACGTAATATCTTTTTGTTCAAATATATCTCAAGGTCGACAGAAAGTTTCTATCCTTCAAATCTGTTTCTCTCTTTTTTTTTTTCCTTTTTATCAATTATTATATTAATATGATAACATAAACGATATCGTTCTATTAGAACTAAAAAAAAAAAAAGAAAAATGAACGAACGTATGCACCGACGATGATCTTGGTATCTCTAGCGAGTGATCTTGAAATAAAAAAAAAAAAAAAAGAAAAGAAAAAAGAAAAAAAAAGAAAACGACAAAAAAATGTCCATATGTCATCGTATTCCTTTCTACGAATCGTACATAAATATTAACACGCGTCTAATATTTTTTCTTTCCTTTTTCTTTTTCATATAAATCCAATCTAAAAGGTTATCAATTTGAAATAGGACTCGGTCTTTATATGAATATAAATAAATTAAATTTAAATGAAACCTCTGTCAAACATCTCAACGTGATAATTTCCGTTGGCAGTGTCTTCAATCTATTTTTGTGAAGTAATAGCGATTTGAGATTCGTTAGATTCGCTATTGAACTTGGCAAACTCTCCAGCATATTGTCGCACAGTATCAATGCTTGTAAAGACTTTAATTGACCTAACGTTGAGGGAACTTCGGTCAATCTGTTGCCTCCCATCGAGAGTACCTGCAATCTGTTAAAAGAAAGAAAAAAAAAAAAAAAAAAAAAGAAAAAGCAAAAAATTACAATTTTAACTTAGAACATCGCGAACGTATATACTACGTATATTTCCTTGAATTTTCATTTTAATTCTTCTCTTTTTTCGTTTTTTCATTTTGTTTTTTTTTTTTATATCTTTTTAATTTGTTTTATTTTTTCTTTTTTTTCTTTTCTTCTTCTTAAAAAGAAACAAGAAAATGATATAAAAAGATACCGTTGCAACTTCCATAGATCCTTGTTGATCTCCGTAATATGATTACCACCGAGATAGAGATACTTCAAATTGTATAGATCGAGTATTTGTTCAGGAAATTCTCGTAGTCTATTTCCGCTTAGATTGAGCTCACGTAGACCCGGTAAATTCTCAAAGCTTTTTGGCAAGGAATCGTTTGAGATATTATTGTGTTTTGCGATTAAACATGTCAATGGACAATCACCAAGGAAATCCGGAAGTCGATTCAATCCGCAGTTAGATATGTCCAATGAATTCAAATTTGTAAATCGAATAATACTCGATGGAAGATCATTTATACGATTTTGATGGACCAAAATGGTGTCCACATGTTCAGGACATTTTACCGTTATAAAATGTTCATCCAATACGTATGAGTCTAGCATCAGGTATGATAGATCCAACGTTCTTGTGTTCGCATCGGAATCACTCGAATCCGACGTGTAGTTCTCCATAGTCTAGAAAGAGAGAAAGAGAGAGAGAGAGAAAAAAAAAAAAGAAAAAAAAAAGGAAAAAGAAAAAAAAGCTAATATAATTTCTCAAATTAGTTGTTTCGCAAAAATACACGAAGAGAATTACATAAGTCGACTTATATTGCACGTCGTAGCGATAAACGATGAAAAAAATAATAGATATACATATAAAGAAGGAGAAGGAGGAGGAGATGGAGGAGGAGGAGGAAGAAGAGAAGGAGGAGAAGCAGAAGAAGAACATTGATTTCTGATAAAGTCGAACGGGTAAATGAAAAGCAATATCGTGACAAACATTACATAGACTCCGATCATGGCGCGTAGCTTGCCATTTTATTATTCTTTCATTCTTTTTTCTTTTTTCTTTTTTCTTTTTTCTTCTTGCTTAAAAAAATATACACAAGCTAGATCGAGATTCGTTGGAAAAAAAGAAAGATGAAAAAAGAAAAAGGAAAGAAAGAAAAACCAAAGAAGAAAAGAAAAAGAAACGAGAGAAAGTGAGAAATAAAATGAAACGATCGTATTTTAGCGAAGTCATGCTAATGCGATCGATTTATTATCGCAAAGGAAAGAAAGAAAAAGAAAAAAAAAAAAAAATAGGATATACGCATATACGCATCTTCAATTTAAAAAAAAAAAAATTACGTATATGTACGTATAAATATTTAAAAATGAATTGAGTAATATTATTTACAATAATTTATTGTGAGTTCCTCGTATTCTCTCGAGGCTCGTGAGATTATTTTTAAATTTTTCCGCCAAAAAGAATGACGATGGCTACGACGACGACGCGAGAGAGATAAGGTGGGAAAGGTGAAGGAACGTAAAGAGAGAGGTGGGAATGGTACGACGCTAGTCAATCAGAAAACGACTTACCTGAGAGATGGCGATCTTCGCTTTCGCCTCTAACGAAATATCTATGACTCCGTTTCTAACGTTTTCCTTCTAAGCTCTCTCTCCTATTTTCTCTTCTGTTATTTTATTTCTTCTTTTTTTTTCTTTCTTCTTCTTTCCTTTATTTTCTTCTTTTCTTTTGCCTTTTATCTCGTTACTCTTTTCCCTTCTTTCTTTCTTTCTTTCTTTTATTACAGTCTTACTTACTCGTTCGTCCGTAATCGTTCAAAGACTCAGTATGATAATATTTCCTTAGGACGTTTTAAAATTTTCTCTTCGTCGAATTCGAAAGGTTTTGCGGTTGAATTTTCTTTCTTTTTTTTTTCCCCCTTTCTTTTCTTTTTTTTTCTTTTTTTGTTTTGTTTTTATATTAACACCAACGGACAAAATGTTCTAAAGAAACATATGATTTTTCTAAATGCAATGATCGAGAACGCGCGGATCGCGGGACTGAACGATAGCTGCCTTTATCAGTTTGCTTTATAAGCTCTCTCTCTCTCTCTCCGTCTCTCCTCTCTCTCTCTCTCTCTCTCTCTCTCTCTCTCTCTCTCTCTCTCTCTCTCTCTCTCTCTCTCTCTCAGTTCATCGGGTGCCTATCGACACGAGACCCACGCAAGTATAATATATATGTGTAGAGTCACCAGCAAATGGCAGTGCCGTTGCAATCCGGATGCGTCTATTTTATTTGTAACATCTTTTTTTTTTCTAATTTTTTCTTTTCTATTTTTTTTTTTCCTTTTTTTTTTCTTTTTTTTTTTTAAAGAAAACTATTAAGGAAGAAACTTCGTTCAAAGATCTCTCAATACGATATACACGCATACGTATATGCATCAATCGTTTCTCATTATTTCTCTTTTCTTTGAACTCTTTGCAATCGTGATATTAACGAATCGCAAAGGAACACTTCGTCACTTTGCTGTTTTCAAATATTTACATTCTTTTTTTTTCTGTTTCTGTTTATTTTTCTTTTTTTCCTTTCTTCCTCTTTTTCTTCTCCAATGTACATGCGACTCTTGTCGTTTAACAACTGAGATAATAAACGATAAAATATATGTATGTAATTTCTTATTTTTCATTTATCCTCGTAACAATCTGTACGACGAAGAATTAACAAAAAGAGAACGATATCAAATGTTTTCTTTTTTTTTCTTTTTTTTATTTTCTTTTTTTTTTTCTTTTTTTTCTTTTTTTTTTTTTTTTTTCTTTAGTCAAAATGAATCTCTAACACACAATGAACAAGATCCTTTAAAATCTATACAAATTTGATTAACTTTCCTTTCTTTTTATTATTATTATTATTATTTTTTTTTTTCTTTTTTTTTTATTTTTATTATTATTCATCATGGATAAAAATAAGACGCGTAGGAATTTAGCATACCTGTGGCAATTGCAGTTTCGTTTTTTTTTCTTTTTTCTTATATCGTGAGATATAGATCGTAGATAATATAGTGAAATTATATATATATATATATATATATATATATGTATGTATTTGAATTATTATTAAATGAATTTCGATCATTTGAAAATTGAACAAAGATCTTTGTGTAGTTTGACCGTCACGATGACATAATAGTTGTGAAAAATTGTGAACTGAAAAGAAAGAATAAAAAGAAAAGAAAAAAATAAGGAGAAAAAAAATGAAAACGAAATAGACAATCATAGATCTAGCCTAGGTCAGGGTGAACAAATGGGTAGCCTATGATTATGCTTGATCTCTTTCGATAAAGTGGAAGAAAACGATCTCCCACTATTTGACATTTTTGTGTCACAAGAGTTACACGATTAATTTTTTTTTTTTTTAAGCATGGATTGATAACTGATAATTTTAATAATAAATTTAAATAGCGGAGGGAGGGGAAACGGATTGATTGTTCGGTTGCTATATATCGAGATAAAAAAGAAAACAAATCTGAAGATAATAATAACTTAGTGATAGTAATAGTGTAAAGGGAATAATAGTAATAATAGTGTATAGTAGTGCTGTTAATATTACATCTAAAAAAATTCCGGATAAAAATAAAGGACGTAAGACATAAGCGTAAGAAAATCAACTAATCTCAATCGAGTATTGGACTATTCGTAATATTTCAATTTTTATAAAACTTGAAAATATAAAACTTTATATGTAACATTGACAAATTTCAATTATAAGATGAAATTTTCACGTCGTATATATACGTCTTTTGAACGATCAATTATAGATCATCACGGTATACTCATTTTAATTTGAAATTTAACACTAATACGATATATAAGATTATATTTTTACGATATTTGTTCTTAGATACAATAGAATGATCGTAATCAATGTTGTAATATATTTTTGATAACTTTTGTAAACTGAAATTTAATTAATGAAAGAAATATAAATAAAGACACATTAATTAAATGTGATACGTTTTACGGCTTAAGATATTTCTTTCCTTTGTTAAATGTAAATAATTTTAATATTTGTTTATCTACATAGATTTTATATTAATGTAAAATTTGTAATTCGATAAGAAAATTTTTAATAGATTTATAAAAGTGAAGCTTATTTTATGTTTTGGAATTAACAAATCACATTAACCCTTTTTTCCCAATAATTTTCCCAAATAATCCCAATTTTAAATTAAACCTTTATAAATAGGAAGGAATTTCTTTTTTTTTTTTTGGCTTTTGCTATTGGTTAAATTTTATGTTTTAGATTAACATGATCACATGTTTTACATCTTAAATTTACGTCTTGTCAAATTTTCTTGTCAAATAGTTCTTTAGATCTTTAGATCCGCTTAAATGTAAGATGTAAGACGTAAAGGAATTCATCAATCAGAGTTTAACTATCATGACCTTCTACATTTTTCGATTGCAAGACGTAAATTGTAATAATGAAAATTTCCATAAGAATGAAATTATTACCAACCACATCACATGTATTCCTGTTTTTAATTTCGATTTTTGAAAAATTTTATTTAAATGTAATACGTAAAAACGGTATACAGATATTTTGAGGTTATGTAATAATACTTTACAATATTGAAATTATCAAGAGCATTATGTTTTTATGTTTATAATACAATGAAGATACAGCGAGTATTATTACTTGATACGTAAAAATTATATTTTCGCGTAATTTTAATTTTTGTTCAATACAATTGGGTACAATTACAATCTTCTAGATATATATATATATAATGATCTAAATGATTAATACGAGTTGATGAATATAGACAAATAAAATGATGAATATAGATAAATAAAATGAAAGCACTGTAATAAATTTATTATAGAAAACTATTTAAAAAGACATAATCCTAACGTTACAATTTATTACAGTATCTAATTTTATTTGTCATTATTCATAATGGCTGCATTATTAATCACTTAATCCATAATATATATATATATATACTGATAATTTATAGATTTAAGTTAATTTATATATGTATTTATTTAAAAAAAGAAAATAAAAATAAAAATAAAAGAAGTAGAAATAAAAAAGAATAAGAAAATAATAAAAAAAATAAATATAAAAACAAAAAAAAATAACCTGCCTCCCCGGCGGGGAATCGAACCCCGGTCTCCCGCGTGACAGGCGGGGATACTAACCACTATACTACCGAGGATCGGAATACTTTCGTGGCATCAGTTTTGGTATATAAATGAATAATATCAAATGTATTATTTTTAATTATACAAATGGTATAAAGTAATATACAATAGTAGTTTTTCTTTTTTTTTTTATATATTTTTACAATGTCAAATGATTATATCTTAAGAATATGTAATATAATAAAAATAAGCAATTTCTCTACGCGTTCCATTACAAAACTAAAAAAAGACGTAAGATATCTTATGATGCAAAAATTGTATTTCCCTTTTTATTCTCCTTCATTTCTACATTTAACATTTTGAATATGATCTAACTAATAATTTTTAACAATTAACTAGTAACTAAACTTAATTTTGTATGAAAAAAAATATATATATATATATATTATCTTATATGAAGGATAATATAAAGTAGAATACATATAAATTTAACATTTTATTTTTTTTTATTTTTTTATAACTTTACATGACATTGAAATATTCAAAACATTATGATTATTATTCTTATATACCTCTATGTTGATAAAATTCTTCTAATAATCGAAATATTATCATAAGATTTTGTTCCTTTTGCTATATAAATGTTAAATATAATTTTAAGATTTTAAGAATGCACTGTATCGTCAAATGGAATAATACAACGAAGAAATATTAAAGTAAATATTTAATTTTATTTGATTTTTAACAATCTCCTAGTGATTTATAAAATCTACTAGCATTAATATATTTAAAATAGAGGGCGCCTAAGGTGTGACAAGAAAATTCTCAAGATAGAAACTGTGGATACAAAAGCACGTGCGATTGCTTCTTCTCTATTTGATTTATCGTTGAATGCACATGTATTCACGTATGAATTTTAGAAAAAATAAGCGTGATAAAGTTTATTATCATTGTTGTAACCTGTATTAAATTCATAGAAATCTACGTTACATTATATAACAACAGGTATGTATCTAAGAAATTGTAATAATTGTTATCGTTTGATTGTGACATAAATAATAAACAAGAAATTTGTTGTACAAAGAAAAAACCGCCTAACGTCAAGTTTGCGATTCGTTAATTTGAAATACAAGTTTTATTTTGTCATAAAAATATGTATATAAAAAAGAAAAAGAGAAAGACAAAGAACAAAAAAAAAAAGAAAAGAATAAAATTGTAATTATAGAATTATAGTTCTTTTTCTTTTTTTTTTCTTCTAAACTCATATCAAATCATATTTGGATATTACACATTATTATGAATTTATATTAGAAGAAAAAAAAAAAAAAATATATATATATATATATATATATGTATGTGTATATAGTTTGTGAAATATTTTAAATATTTAATAAATAATCAATTGATGAAATTTCAATCTAATTTCAGCCGAAGGAAATGAACGAAGTAACTTTACCACCTTCTCCAAATTGGTACTTGAATAGTATTTTTACATGTTCCAAAGATGGAACTATTGCTTGGGGTGCTAGAAATGCTATTATAATTGCAAAGCGTCAAAAAGAAAACAAAATATTAAATTACTCTATCATTAAGGATGCTCATATAGATAGAGTTACTTCATTAGCTTTTTCACCTGAGTATGGACAAGAGGATAAAAATTTATTAGTTTCTAGTGGTGATGAATTTACAGTGAGAATATGGAATTTAGATAATCTCTCTGCAATTATGGGTTACTCGTATCAAGATGTAAGCAATTTAATATCTATAATATAAACATTAATTTATTATTATGGAATAATTTATATCCTTGATTTTTTTTAGACAAAACAAAATGTTATAGGAGTTGATTGGTGCCTTAAAGATCCCAATATAATATATTGTATTAGTACAGATGGTTTACTAATATCTTGGAATGTATCTTTCAATACTTGTTATCCAATCTTATTAGGAAAATTGACAGCAACTTGTTTATCTGTGTGTCCACATGACTGTAATCTTGTTGCCATAGGTTCTAAAACTGGATTGGTTTATATCGTTGATACACATGGAACAGGTTCTATAAGATATAAACTAAGAGGACATGATACAGAAATATCTAGTTTATCTTGGTGTCCTGTAGAACATAATATTTTAACCAATGAAAATAATAGAGATTTGCTCTTGGCTTCTGGTGCAAAAGATAAATCTATATTTTTATGGAGAGCTGGTGGAGATGGTAGATATCAATTGGAATTTACTCTACCAAATGTACCATTTGATTCTCGTCTATATCGAAACAAATCAAATGTATCCACTGGTAATTGGATTTCTGTTTGTTGGGCAAAACCAAAACTTTTACTTACTAGTTCATATTGGGGAGAACTTCTTGCTTGGGATTTGAAAACATTGAATAAAAATAAACCTCTGTGTAAGATGATTCATGCTTATCACAATAGAATATTATTTTCTATTGTTATAGTACCACATGTTTATGAGACTATTAATGATAGTTGGAGAATAGAAAACGGGTCAGTAAAGTAAATAATTTTAGGATATGATTATAAGTAGATTTGATAGGAAAAATAAATTTATGTAAAATTTTTCAGTATTACAGTATGGACATTAGCTCAAGATCGACAAATTATTTGCTGTAATATAAAAAATGATAATCATGAAATAGAATATAATATTCCTACTCAAGGTGGATTTATCTATTGTATAGCCGCTTGTCCTGTGGATAATACACGAATTGCGTTTGGTGTAGGTGATACAATGTTACGTATCTGGAATTTATCTGAACCACATGAAACTTCTTTTGATATTACTATGTTATGGCAAAAGATAAAAAGCAATATAAGATCTGTAAGCTTTTTTTATTTTCAGATATTGATATTATATGATCATATTTAATCTCTCTAAAAATATCATAAAGTAATAATATAATATTCAGATTGCATGGCATCCTGTAAAAGAAAACTTGATAGCTTATGGAACTGCAGAAGGTCGTATTGGGATGTTTGATATAAATGGTAATAAACCGCCAATTCTATACAGGCAGTATCACAGAAAAACAGTATATACATTACAGTGGGGACCATATCCAGGAATGAAAGATTATGCTTTGTATTCTTGTGGGGAAGGCGATCTTGTCTGTTATGATGCAGATAAACCAAACAAAGGTAAAAATATAATTGTGACGTATTTTGTTTCTTTGCAGCAATATTAATTTTTCTTATGTTTTAGATCCAACACTCATAATTGCAAAAAAGTGCACAGAAGTATCATGGAAACCAGATTTCTCATGTTTAGCAATAGGACTTCAAAATGGGTAAATTCTTTTTTAAAGGCAAAAGTAATTCAATTTATACACTTACAATAACTATGAACTTTACTTTCTTTATTTTGTTTTAGGACAATTCTATTTTATAATCGTGATCTTAAAGAATTTGGTCATACAACTAGTGTTATGAATGTAGGAGTGCATTGTTTAATATGGCATCCTGATAGTACCGCAACGGATTTAACATTCTCTCCACTTAGAAATTATATAGCTGTTGCCTATAATGCAACTATAATAACTATACTTGATCTTTCAGATCTTCTTAAAAAAATAACTGAGGTAAATGTACTTACGGGATCAAATGATAAAGTAAATGATACCGAAGAAATATCTTCAAGAACTGTTAATAAAATTGTTGCAACATTGAATGGTCATAGTAATAAAATTGTTGGTTTATCATGGAGTCCACATTTAAGTGGATACTTGGTTTCAAGTAGTTATGATTGTACGGCACAGGTATTTTTTTTATACATTACCTATATTTCATTTGATTGTATAGGAGTAGTTATTTTATAAAGTCCTCTGTATTTTATATTAATTTTTTTTTTTTCTCAGGTATGGAATGTCGAAAGACAAGAACTGATAGCAACGTTTGCACACCATTGTGGACCTATTTATTGTTGTATGTGGAGTCCCTTAGATCCAGATCTGATAATAACAGGATCATCAGACTTTACATTACGTTTATGGAGAATATCAACTCAGCCAGTCTTACACCCTGAAAAAAAGTCTAATTCAAAAAAGTCCAAATCGAAAAAGAATAAACAAAAAATAAACGAAGATAATAATAAAATAACAAATGATGTTAACGTTGAAGATAATAATACTTCAGAAATAGTTATAGAAACAATAAATAAAACTTCGGAATCTGCAACAATTAAAGCAGGTATTGAATAAAAGATTATAGTGGCATAAAATTATAAAATAATTATAACGTATTTCATATTATAGAGATATCAATGGCTATTGCAAAGGAGATACAAAAGAAAATTCCAGAAAAAAGTCCATATTTTCCAACATACTCCAAAATAATGAACAATAAGTTAGCTATCCTTAAATCTATTAAATATCTTATTAAAGATGAAGAAAAATTTTTAAATTCAGAACATCAGTTAAAGGAACATGCTGAAGTACCATCTTTATTTACTGAAGATACAAAACTTTCTGAGATTATTAATAATGAAAGTGAGCATATATTATAGACATAAAATATTAAAATATATGATAATAATTATTATTATTCTTTTCAGAATCCATACTTACTGCTCAGGGCAATCATATTGCGGTTACAGAGATTGATATGTGGCATGATAATCTTAAAGAAAATTTGGAAATTGCTGTTAAAGAGAAACGTCTTAATGATACTTTAATTTCACTTTCGCCAAGTCTTTCAATGAAGTTAGTTGTGTTTATTTATTAAATTAAGAATGAATAATGATTTTTAATTTTAATCGTTAAATTCATCTTTTATTTTTCTATTAAAATTATCCTTTTATATTTTAAATATTTAAAATTATTCTTTTATATTTTAGAACATGGCGTGAAATGTGTGAAGCATATGCAAATCAATTGATACTTGAATCAAATCCAACTAAGGCAGTGTCATATTTACTTTGTATCCATAAAATTTATGAAGCTATAGACGTTTTTCAAAATGCACAAATGTTCAAGGAAGCCTATTGTCTTGCTAACTCTAAATTAGATTCTAATGACACAATGATAAAAACGATATTAGAAAACTGGGCAAATTATGAATTTGAAAAAGGTCATTTTGAAGCTGCAGCTCATTGGTATGCTATTAAAAATTTATTACTTTATTATACACGATAATAATTGTCTATTATTATTAATTTCAGTCATGTCAAATTAGGAGCTTATTCAGAAGCAGCCTCTTTATTAGCACGTAGAAAAGATGTAGAATGTTTAACAATAGCTGCTAAATTAGCATTGTTATCTAATGAGAGTGTTTTAAGCAAATCATTAGTAGAACAAGCCATAATGGAAGCTTTAAAGAATTCAGATATATCTCTTGCAGAAAATATAATTTTGAAATTTCCACAAATTAAGGTAAAGATCATATATTTTATGGGTTTTTTTTTTAATTATAGTAATATAACATATAATATAAATTTACAGTATTTAGAAATCCATGTAAAAGTATTTAAGGAATTAAAGAAGATATTAGAAATAAAAATAGAAGAAAGTACAATTCATACTTGGTTAAAGGGTGAATTTAAGGATGGTATATTACAGATTTTTAAAGATCATTGTGAAGAATATAAAGTTTATTACGATGAGCTGTGTCAATATAGCTTTAGTAATCATATTGATAATCAAGCAATAGTAAGTATATTCATGAAATAATTGTGATATTTAAAGTGAAATAAATTAAAATTTATATTCTATTATTTATATTCTATAAAATTTATATTCTAATAATTGTGATATTTAAAGTGAAATAAATTAAAATTTATATTCTATTTCAGTTGTGGATAAACGTTAGTGGCCAATTAGCAATGGCAATAATTTGTGATTCAGTGACAAAACAATTAACTCATTTGATTAATGCATTAAGTATTATTTCTCAATTTGAAATACTGCATCGCAAATATATAGTAAATCATGGAAGTTCTTTCATTAAAGTACTTATAAATTTAGATAGTAATAGTCCTATAGAAGAGATGAGTATTTATGCACGGAAATGTTCACTATCTAAAAGTTTACGTGCTTATTTGTGCATTGGACTTTTAAATTGGATTGTAGATGATACTAACCTATCTATAAATGATGAAAAAATTCAAATAATACAATTAATAGAAGAATTACTTGAAGACATTCTTGAAAAAGAAACAGTGAGATATTGGTCTTTAACTAACGAAATCACGAAATTAGAGACTGAAATAGTTTCCAATTTAGGTATAATTAATATGATGAAATATTTTCATTATTATTTAATATCTATAAATAATGAAATTATTTTTAATTTATTTTATGTCATATTATAGGTAAAACACAGAAGGTAGACGAAAATAGTGAAGATGATAAGATTTTATTAAAAAAACTTGATGATATTAAAAATGAAAAGAAACGATTTGTTAACGAACGTATATGTGCACCAAGTCCTATTTTAGTATATAGTAAAGCTAATGAATTAATAGATAAGTTTTCTAACGAAAACGTTATAATTAAATTTTCAGACAAACTTAATGAGATATGGATAGAAGCTATTAAGTAACTAGTATAAACTATATTACACCAGAAACAGGAAAAATAGATATTGGACTTTCAAGACATATATATTGTAAATATATTTGAAAAGTAAATGTGTGTGTGTGTGTGTTTTTTACAAAGTTTTTTTCACTTATTTCAATATTTCACTTATTTCAATATTTTTCACTTATTTCAATATTTTCAATATTTAAAAAACAAATAACTTTCACTAAAGAAAAAACAAAAAAAACATTTTTATAAGAAATCAAATTGGCAAATGTCAAGAAACAGTGAAATAAAAAATAAATAAATAAAAAAATAGTTTTATTAAGATTAATAAAAAATATTTGAAAATTACTAAAGGACTACACAAAGAGATTTTATTTTTTAATAGAATTATAGTTGAATTTCTCTTATATATCAGAATAATTGTTTAATGTAATACTAATTAATTTTAATTAAATAAATTATTTTTTCTTTACAAATAAATATTTGTAAAATTCTTTCAAATATTTGTAAAAGCTTCCGTGCTTTATCCTGTTGCCCTTATTCATCGTAACCAATAAATCTACTATTTTGACAATATATATTATTATGTATATATATATATATAAATATTTAATTTTTAATTAATTATTAAAAATTAAGTTAATAATTTGTGTATATATATATATATATATATGTATATATAATAAATATTATGTATATAAATATTATATAAATATATATATATATATATAAATTTGAAAATATATATATCTATAGAATATAGATATAATAAAGCATGAAGAAGATTTTGCAATAGTTTAAAATACATCGCCGTTATAATGAACAACGAAATTGTCGATGCAATGTTTGACAATGTGTTTATTCGATATGTTATTGTAATGATAATAAAGTGAATGTTTCTCGTTGTTTTCGAAGTATCTTTCATCATAGCTAATTTCGTTCTTGATAGTGACGATCAATGTTATCAAAGTCGGGTGAAAACGCATAATTATTATCATTAACAACGACTAAAGTTTCCTAAAGATTCTCAATCATAAGATCAAGGTCGTCTATTACGCTTTATGAATCGATATATATCAATGTGATTTGTATCGAATAATAAACGACATATATTACAAATTTAACATTATTTTTAATGTTAAATTAATGGCCAGATACCACCGATCACGAAATATCTCTCTCGTGTAGTAGAAAAGCATTCACGATCTTTTGATCGATTTAATTTGAAAAAATTAAAAGAAAACAAAAAAGAATTTGAAGAAGAGATAAAATGAAAATAAAAAAAAAAAAGAAGGAAAAAGAAAATAAATATATAGTTAGGACTTTATTTTATTTTCTTTTTTTTTTTCTTTTTTTTTTTCTTAAGAGAATTTTACGAGGCTGTCATTCACATTTTTATTATTATTATTATAGTGATATTATTTTTTATTACTATATATTCATATATATTTATATATATTTATATATTACATATATTTTTATTATTATTATTATTATTATTATAGTAATATTAATGTAAAAACAGAAAAAGAGTAAGATAAAACTGAATTTATTGTGCAAAAAAAAAAAAAGTAAGAAAAGAAATAATTAAAAGATCATCGATATTTCTCGCTAATTTTTTTGTTTAATGATTTATCCTTTTTTTCTTATTTTCTATTTGACACAACGTCAGCTCTAATATATTCCAGTTTACTTTCTTCATGACGAATCGTCTTCAAAGATCACGATCGAATTAACATTTCTCTCTCTCTCTCTCTCTCTCTCTCTCTCTCTCTTTCTCTCTCTCTCTCATTCTAAAGGACTCAAAAATTCGCGATTTCGATTTTTCGATAAATAACAAATCAAGTTTAGAAAGTCAATTTTTTTCTTTTAAGTCGATTTTTATTCTAAATACTTCGCCCTGCTCTTCTCTCAATCGTTTCTTCTTCTTTTTTTTTTTTTTTGTATTCCACATATATGCCATAGCACATTATTTTATCTACTCGCGCGAAAAACAGCCTGAAGTTTTTGGAGTCAACAGAACTAGAAATTAAATTTTCAGTTTCTTCCTCTCCTTTTTTTTCTACTTTTTTATTATTTTTTTTTTCTTTTTTCATTCTACATGCTACATAAATTTAATATTTTGTCCTTTTCTTTCTTTTACTCTTTTTTTTTACGTAACGTTTCTTTCCATTCTCTTTGATTCGTACGACAATAAAGTAGAAGATGAAAGTAATATAAAAAAAGTAATATAAAAAAAAAAAAAACACAAAATAGGAATTAAATTAACTTAAAAAATTAAATTAAATTAAAAAAATTAAATTAAATTACAGTGATCTTATTCGATCTTTTTTTATTCGTTTTTTCTCTTTTTCTTAACTTTCAACGTTTCTTTCAAAATGCATTTTTGTTTAAGCATTGAACTTTTCTTTGTTTTCCTTTTTTCTTCTTTTTTCAATGGAGACAACACGTACTGCATATTATTATTGTTTTTCTTTTATTTTCTTTTGGGACACAGTATATATAATTTATAAATTTTATGAATTCAATATGAATAATATGTGTGCAAATATATATGTACACATATATATATATATATATATATATATATATATATATATATATATACATTAATTAAAAAATGTAATAAGAAAATAATAATAATAAATAAATATAATAAATAACATTAATTAAACTTATTATTAAACTAAATTTATTACAAACATTAAGAACGCTCCAAAATTTTTGACTACAGATATTGGTCCAGTGGAAAAAGTAAAGAAATTCAAATACCTAGAAGAAATAATTCAAAAACATGTTTTAGAAAAATCTGCAATAGAAGAAAGGGTACATAAGATGAAAAGGCCGTATGATATCACTAAGAATTTTTATAACAAAAAGTGTTTATCTAAAAATCTTAAAATAAAGCACTACACTACAGTAGTGAAATCGGAATGCTTATACGCGAGTGAATGCCTGGTACTAAATTATAGATTAGATAAACTAGAAGTACTAGAAAGGAGAATCATGAGGAAAATTTTAGGTCCAGTGAAAACAACAGAAGTATGGAAATTAAGATCTAATGATAAAATATACAGGAACATAAAAGGCATAACAGAAACGATAAGGAAAAGAAGACTGCAATTTTTTGGCCATATTTACAGAATGGATGATTCCAGGTTAACAAAAAGGATACTCATGTACCTTTGGAAGAAAAAGGCAATAATTAGCTGGATTCAAGAGATAAAGAAAGATCTAGAAAGAAATAATATAAGTGAAGAAGAAACTATAGACAGAGAGAGATTTTTAGAAAGAGGGTATTAAGCATGGAAGGATTCCAAGGAAGACTGAAGAAGAAACCTGATGCGAAGTGGTCTGAGTACAGAAAGAAATAGCATAATGAAAAGATGAAGGAATATTGGAGGGAACGGAAGAGAAAACAAGGAAGTGTTTAGAATTGAAATTGGCACGTGGTTTCTAGCAGGCCTCATCGAAAGAAGAAGAAGAAGAAATAACATTAAAATAATATATTAAAATATATATAATAAATACAATAAATAAATAAAATAAATATACTTAATGCAATAAAATAATAATAAGCACATAATATAAATATAGTCAATACTATATATATATATATATATTAGGTGGACCAGAAAGTAATGTCGCTTTCTTAAATTAAATTCAAACGAATCAATTTTTAACAAGTTTTTATTTTTAATCACAATCAAATATCGACAAGCGCAGAAACGACATTACTTTCTGTTCCATCTAATATCATATGCATATGTAATATGATATATATATATAATATATTAATATAATATATTAATAAATTTTCATTTTCATTCATTGATGTCTTATAGAAAATTTTATACGGTTTATTTCTGACAAAACGCATCCAACATATTTTTAACCAGTTTATTGATTCTCCATTAGAATTCTTTACCCCTTTAAAAATTGCGTCTTCTAATAATTTTGTTTATACAAAATCTTCTTGTCTCATTTCATTTACAATAAAGTTATTATCTTTCCGACACTTTTTATTAATCTTGTAATAATCTTGGGGAACGAACAGTAAATTATTTTTTTTTAATGATATTTCTATCACGCCAAAATCTCTATCATTTGGTAAAAACGAATGTCCTGATATTAAAAATTTGTGATCTATGATTTCCACATTATTTTCCAAAGTTTGGACAATTTTTAACCACATTAAAGCTACTTTAATGTTTCTATTTTGCCCGGCGCATATGTCACTGTAAGCTATAATGTGTCTTTCTATAATGTGCTTTTTTTTTTTTTAAGACGAATATTGTTCTATAATTCTGTTTTTTTTTTCGATTTTTTTTAAATCGAGTTTAAATCGGAGTTAGGCCACTTTCAAACTACACGGTTCAATTATTGAACTAATTCTGAAAACTTATGTGTCAAGAATTATCATATTTGTTCAGAATATAAGCAATTTAAAATGCTTTACTGATAAATAACATAAAGTTGTACATGTAATTATGGCAACCGAATAAAATTGACAAATGGAGTTAGGCAACTTTCAAAATAAACGGCTCATATATATATGTATAATATGTACATAATATTAACCCTAGTTATGTACACTTAAAATAATTTCTAATTGTGCATTTGGAATGTGCTACACCTTAGGCACTTTGAACAGCTGTCATTTATACAGAATGAATGATTATTACTCCAAAAAAATTTTGTATATTCTTCGAAACATCAGAAATAATAATCCAGTAGTTATGAAAACGCATTTCCAATTTTGACATTATAAAAAAAAAATTCAAGAATCATGCAATGCTCAAAAATTGACTTTTTTCATTAGAAACCGAATATCTATTTTAATTTCTAATATTTCGAAAAAAATCTAACGACATAATCATTTTGAGACAAGTTTTTTTTCAAAAAAATATAAGTACTCAAATGATCTTTGCAAAAAGTATAGTTATTTTGTAGTACAAGTATAAGCTTATTTTGAGAAGGAAAAAAATATTTAATTATTTTATCAATCTCTATTATTTTCCATTTTTTTTTTCCATTCATTTTATTGAAATATCCATACATACAAATTCATATCTCTACAAAGAGTTATAAAAGTACAAAATTATAATAAAAAAAATAATTAAATGTTTACTCGTGACCGATGCACCGAACGCAAAAATTATTGCTGTGCTAATTACATATTGGGTGTCTATATGAAGTACATCAAATTTTAATTTTCCTGTTTTTCGAATGTGGATAAATCATACATCAGCATTGTTTTTTATATACTATAATCTTATAGAATTTATTTCCATCTTTCTCAGCATTAAATCCGAATATGATCTTAATTCCTAATTTTAAATTATTTCGAAAGAATGATATATTAAAACACACTAATAAATAATCCTTACAAAAATGCTTATAGAGTTCTTTCAGGCAAGATTGAAAAAATATTGTAACATTTCTACCAGCATTTTACATTTCAATAACTTTATGAAATTTATACCAGTCATATCCAATAATACTGAAGAAAATTCTTAAAATTCAATGATTAGTTTTTTCTATTAATCCATTCGAAAACGTGAATTTTTCCAAACACGATCCCAAGGATCCAAATTGTTTTTTTTTTTCATTATATTGTTCATTTTCAGTAAAAAATAAAACTTATCCCAAGGATTCAAATTTTTTTGTTTTTTTCATTATATTGTTCATTTTCAGTAAAAAGAAAACCTTGCTTACTATGGAAATCAGCCAATTCGTAAGTCAATTCGCATAAATAAGATGATTGCATACCGTCTGTGCAATTGATTTCTGCGAAAAATTTTCTGTAAGACTGAATTGTTACGCGTCGTCGTTGGTGCTCCATTTTCACGGGTAAGGAGTGGTTTAAACAAATGTCTTACTTATTCACGGATAAAGATGGGTCAAAGAAAAGAAAAAATGTATTATCTAAGCCAACGCTTAAGATAATAAGATTTAAGATATTATTTCTTACATATAAGAAATTCTGAATACGCAGATCCCGCTGGTTTAAGATAATGATTTTCATTTAGGTGGTATGAATAGAAGGTGATACTATTGATGTTAATGATAGATTTGAAAAATGGATTTAGATATATGGGTTCCTGTATTGAATTTCTTAAAAATGTAGATTTCGAAAATTCAAACAAAACGTTTTGTTTTATTTGGTACAAATGAAAACCAATGACAAATTATGTTTTTGTATATTTTACAGATATTATTAATTAAAAAGCAACTTTTATTTAGACGAATATTTTACTCAGAATAACTGAAAATTGCTCATCATTACTATTATACCTCGGTCTCATAGCCTCGTAAAGGCATTGCACATATGGTATGCAATTTGTTTCAAATGAGTTAAACAGTAAATAAATGACATAACTGATCAAAAGAGTCTATTCTTTTATTTTCATTATAGTATTGTATAATAGCTAGTTTTCCATTCACATCGATTGCATTTGATTTGAAATATGAATGAGATATAAAATTAGAAAATAATTTCTATCACATTTAAATAAAGGATTACATTACTTAGAGCATGAATGGACTAAAAATTTTTAATAATAGAAAATCAAAAATTAATGCAAAAATAATTTACTGTGTACATGGGATGTGGTACACTTCAGATTTTACAAATTTAAAATTTACTCGATCACAACTCAGCGACTGTGACATAACGCGGACTATTCTGTCAATTGGTATATAACGATACATATCTCAACTACAGATAAATGACTGTAAAAATCCTAATGACAAAAATTAACCCTTTGCACTGGAGAGGTGACACTCGCTCACTACTTTATTTCGATGCAGAAATTCGATGCACAGTGACAACTTCTTGTTTTCTTTCATTCAATTGTGTTCCTAAGCTCTTCCTGTATAATGTTACGAAGATAACAATCTTCGTTTCCAATGGAAGTATTGTTTTCTCATCTGAAATTAATGTGCAACCATCAACCGGATTTCATTTTCGGTCTTAGTTCGAACTTGAAAGTCGTGACAAAAGGACTATAAAAATTGAAGTTTCTAATCCCCTAAGCATGGAACTTAGTCAAGTGAAGATGAGTTTGATGTAACGTTACTTAACGAAGAAATTATATCTATACTCAGACAGCTTGACGATAGAGAGAACACGAGCAGTGATGATAATAGTGATCGAGCTTCAACCTCAACCTCCGATTCCGAAAAGATCCACCTGAATGGAAAACTGTATAACATTCTAACAAGAATTAGGAAGGATTGTAAAGTCTGCTCTCAAAGAAATAAAGCCGGCAAAAAATATCAAACAACATACTATTGTAATATTTGTTCTGAAAAGCCGGAAATCCATCTCGGCAATTGTTATATGAAATATCATACGAAGTAAAATTACAAAGACTAATGTTTCAGAAATTATCTTCGTAAAGATAACATAAAATGTTAAAATATAAAAGTTTGATAGGATAATTTGTGTGTTTAATCATTTTAAGTTAGAAGTAAGAAATTCACCAAAAACGCGACAAAGCGTCTCCAGTTGCTAATTAATCCACGCGAAAATGGCTCCGAGTGCAAAGGGTTAACTTGATTTAAATTGAGTTTAAAGTTGGTCTAAAATGTCCTACACTCCAAGTACACAACAAGCGTTAATAGTACTTAATCTATGAATAATAGCCAATACTGTTCTACCTCGGCTTACATTTTCTAATGCATTGTGAACTATTCTTTCGCTTTAATAATCCAAAAAGCTAAAATAGAAAATTCATATAGAATACAAGATAAGATACGAGATAAATTATCAATATTTAGTCCTTTTATACAACATTGCTTCAACTAATATAAAGATTGATGGTTGCTTCAGTCAACCAGTTAATTTAGCATTTCTCTTGCCAATTTAGATTTCATAACTATATTGAAATTTTGTAATGAATTCATGAGCATTATCTTCTTTCGCCGCTTTTACGATCTATAACATTTAATAATGCGTAATATATAATGAAATAGTTTGAAAAAATATTATAATTTGTATTCATATATTAATATTCAAAATAAAATTCTTCAAAATAACATGATTCGACCGAGTTGAATAGTTAAATTTCACATTTTTTAATTCTATATTCCCTGAGAATCCTTTTTTATCTTTCCTCCGACTACCATTGGTATTGTTGGTATATTTAAGTATCATAAAATAAATTTCAAATCGTTTATAAACAATATATCTAAAATCTTGCAAGTAAAAATAATAAAATATTAAAAAAATTCAGGCACTTGAATTGATTCCTCTTACGTATGTTCCAAGCAATAAAGATAGTTGAGAGAAAGATCTTTGAATTATTTCAGTTACCATCAAAAATGCCATAAGATCGCCAAATGTTAATTGCCCAATTGATATTAAATGATCACTAAAGTACAATGAACGAAATAAAATACTATTTCAAAATAAATCTGTTCCTGCTAAAAAAAACAAACCAATACCAAAATTCTAAATTTTCATATAACTCAGTTGCATGTTCAACTTCTTCGGAAAATACTTCTTTTTCTTGATTTCCTGCTGCAAATGTTTTTACCTGTAAAAAAGAAAAAGATCATTATACAAATTAATACGTTGATCGCCACAGTGGTCATATGTGACCACAATTTATTCCTCATTCATTAGATTATATAAAGAGATGTTTGCCTGAAGATATATGTCTCCCATTAATTCCTCTAGCAAGAGTGTCGATAATGGCGGGTTTTTCAGCTGGTTTCCTAACGTGTGACCTGAGTTTAAGATCCTCTTTTTAGTAAATATCGCTTGTTCACGATCGTGTTCAGGGTCGATGTATCTCTACTGTGGAGGTACATCTAACTTCGTTAGATGTTGAATTACTGGGCGAGATATTGATTCGATCAGTTTCGGGGCCACTCTACATCAGGTTCCATGTAGATTATACATGTTGAGAAATAATTCGTTACAATTTTTTGAAGAAGCTTTTTTCAGGATGGAACGTGTTTTAGGTGCTAGGAAATATGAGTCGTTCCGATAACTGATCGGTAATTCTTTATAGCATTCCTCAGTCTGCCTGATCTTTACTTTTACAGGAATACATTTTAATATATATATTAATTCTACCGCAATGACCGCCATGTATCCTGGCTGCTTCATCAAAGCATAATGCATTTTGTCGGTTACTATTGTTGCTAACGAAAGAGCATTCTTGAGTACCTGTTTCTCTAAAACACACTTTTGTTGCGTAATGTCGATATATAACGAGATTAGTTGTGTCTTAAGATGTCCTTCTACATATATAAATTTCGAATTCACATAGGCGAAGATATCTAAATTTTCTACGGAAGTTTTAATCTTTCCTTTAAATGATCTTCCACGTGATGTTTCTATGAATAATAGCTAAAGATAGCTATTCTCTTATGATGATAGAGTATCCGGATAAAATAAACTCACTGTTTCTTGTTAGAGCAAACGTAAGATCTTTCTTTGTTACTGTGTAAAGAATGGGTCCTTGAGATGATTCGGCAGGTGTTAATTTCATTGCTGGCCCCTCATAAAGAACATCATATTCATGGAAACTACTGCTGTTGGTTGAAATGTTCGACTAATAACTTTCACTTCCATTTGAGTCGAGGCAGGCTTCTTCGTCCAATGCCCATACAGTTCCTGATTTTAGATGGATTTGATTGGCCTTTGTCTTGACGGTGGCGAAATAGTCTTGTAGCGTGATCCTAACGGAAGCTTGTACTACTACGTCGTCCCATGTTCTATAGAGGTCGCTATATTGAGAGCTTTTGCAAGTACCGTCTGTCATGGCGGTGCCGCTCAAGATAAGTCTTCTTGTGTTGATGCTGTTTTCCTTTAGGCTTAATATGAATATGTTAGGGCCTAGAGAGAGAGAGAGTGCCCGTAGAGTGCAGCTGCTGGCACAAATGTTGTGTCAATGGACGACGGAAATAGCTGTCGTCCTTTTATTAAGATTAGTATTAAAATAAAGATTTTCACTGTAAAGATTTTTATGTCGACTTCTGAGCTATTCCATCTTGCAGAGCGTCGAAAGGCAATGGATGCTGTTAGCTCGTTTAACGTTTCTTGTATTTTAATTTATCGACTGTGGTGGGGGACTACTTTACCAATTGTCATCATGGAAGGGAAAGGGATCGTTGCGCTATACTGTGCTTAAAGGAACCATGTATCGGTACTACAGGTTTCCACGATGGCGACTGTTGTTTAGATTTATTAATCTTGAGTCTGTGGCGTCTACTATGCGGTCGCCATTATCGGTACGTACTTTTATATTGTACTTGTTTAATACTTCTATTAGGATGGTGCGTATGAAATGTCGGATTTTCTTTAAATGTGAATGTTTGTCTCCCTGTTTTTGTTATGCTTTTGTTTTTGATATAACCTGGCTTATAGTCGTACTGTCTATTGCCAGAGTCACATTTTAGCAAAGAAGATTTTCTCAAAAGTGTTCCCTTTTGTTATTTGCTTTGAATTTTGCACCGATATGAATTCAACCGATATTCGTGTAATTTTCTTATATGAATATAAACTTGGTAATAATACTGCAAAAGTTGCACGCAATATAAACCAGACGTTTGGGTAAAATACTGTGAACGATCGAAAAGTGCAGCGTTGGTTTGAAAAATTTCGTTCTGGTGATTTTTCCCTGCTAAATGAACCGCGTGGAAGACCCGAAACGTCTGTGAAAAATCATGCTCTGAAAGCATTGGTGGAAACGAATCCAACTGTTTCTTCAAGGGAACTTGCTGCCAGAATGGAAGTTGACTATACAACAATATTGCGACATCTCTCTGAAATTGGGAAGGTGAAAAAAATGGATAAGTGGATACCGCACGAACTAACCGAGCGAAATAAGCTGGATCGCTTGAACGTATGCTCATCATTGCTAACCCGATTTAATCGAGATCCATTTTTCGATCGGATCATTACTTGTGATGAAAAATGGGTTCTTTACGACAATAGGAAAAGGTGTGCTCGGTAGCTTGATAGGGATGAGGCTTGTGCTCATACTCCACGGTCATCACTTCATCCACAGAAAATTTTAATCACAGTTTGGTGGAATGTGATTGGAGTAATACACTACTCATTCCTTCGAACTGGAATGACAATTATAGCCGAAAAGTATTGCCAGTACATTGAAGAAATGCATGAAAAATTGAAAATTATACGCCTATCATTTGTTAATCGGCATGGCCAAATACTTCTCCACGACAACGCTCGGGCGCATACATCGTACAAAACAATTGCGAAATTAAATGAATTAAAATATGAAATTTTGCAGCACCCACCTTATTCACCGGATCTTTCGCTAACCGACGTTCATTTATTTAAACCTTTCGAACTGTTTTTACGGGGTAAATAGTACGAAAATGAAGACAGTCTGAAAAATGCCATACAGAGTTCATTGATTCTAAAGATCAGAATTTCTTCAAGACAGACATCTATGCATTAAAATCTCGTTGGGAAAAGTGTATTGAAGTAAATGGAGCATATTTTCATCAAATAAACAGCTTTTGGAAAAAGATATGCAGTTTAATATATTCACTTAAGAATCCGACATTTCATTCGCACCAACTTAATACTATATCGAATGGTCCGATATATTTATCATCGAGTTTACCTTTATGTTTTCCTTTCAGAAGATATTCTCGGTTTCCTACTTTAAAATCAACAACTCGCTGCTTTTTGTCATAGTATATTTTTATTTGTTTTTTCGTTAATTAAATTTTGTCTTGCAGCTTCTTGTGATCTATTAATCTGTTCATTTAACATTCCCAGGTAATGCACATATGTTTCATTTTGTAAATCATTATAGGTAGATTCGTTCGGCGTTCTGATTAATTGGACAAACACTAGTTCGTGAGGTGTATACATCGTTCCTTCGCGTACGCTTGTATTATATGAAAATATTGTCACATCAATCCAATCGTCCCATTCGCTGTTTTCGGTAATGAAATGTTTAAGGAATTCTACGAGGACGTGATATGATAGTCCGATTGAACCTTTCGATTGTGGGTGACACGCGCTCGTCTGATATTGATGGATTTTGAATTTCTTAGCAACGGTTTTCATTAATTTCGATAAGAAGTTGGTACCTTGATCGGTGAAGATACCTTTTGGAGAATCAAATCGGCATATTACATTTTTAATAAATGCATCAGTGATTTCCTCCGAAGAAGCTTGTTGGAGGGGAATCGCGTTAGAATATTTACTGAAAAGACCATGCATTGTTAAGATATAGCTACGTCCGGATTTCGTGGTAGGCATCGGACCTACGATGTTCATAGATATTTTATCGAATGCTTTCCCGGGCGTGTCATTGATAGTCATCGGTTGATGAATTTTTAACTTATCAAGCTTTTTCGTTTGACAACTTCTGCACTTCTGTATATAATTTAGAATACCTCTTTTTAAATTTGTCCAATTGTATTTTTGTCGAATTCTAGAGTAAGTTTTCGATACACCTTTATGTCCATCTACAGGCGTCGAATGGTTGTCATGTATTATTTCTATTCGTTCGGTTTCTTTAGGTATCTCTATCTCATTCCTTAATATAATGATCTTTGTTTCTCTACGTAAAAAAAATCGAACGAATTTTCCGCCTTACGTCGCTCCAGGGTATATCTCCCACTGGTCCTCTTAAGATTGCTATCGTTTTTAATTATAGTTTGATGGCCGCATTAAGAAGAGAATGAAGGACTTCGTCCAGAATTCCTAGTTTAATAAAGAGTGAGATTATTTCCTTGACAGGTAACGCTATTAAATACCTTTCATTTTTCTTAATAACCTTTACATTTCCAAGGGTTTCGTCGGTCGATGATGGTGGATAATTTATGGTTGTTTGCTAGCTCTTTTGGGTCTAGATCTACTGAAGTTCCGTTAGTCGTAATAAAGAAAGTAATATTCCCGTTATGCATTATTATTCTATTTTTTATTTCTACTATACTGCCGTCGATATGAGCGTACATTTCGTCGGTCGAAGTTTCGTCATTCGTATCGTCTGTTCCGTTGTATACGTCAAATGGGACTTGAATGGTTTCATCTGTTATGTCGTCCGCTTTCCTATTTTGTGATTCTTGAGAGTGCACGTGTTTACTTTTGGGCGTATACAATTCTTCCTCGCTCGAGCTTGTCCCTACTATGGGGAGTATTTGTTTATGAAGGTATACGGGGTTTCGAGACAAGGCATCCGCGTTTACGGTCCTTTTCCCGGCCTTATGTACGACGTTATAATCGTATTAGGCTAGCTTTAATTGCCAACGTATTAATCTCGATGTAGGATCTTTTACTGAATGCAACCATTTTAGTGACCTATGGTCCGTTACTAAATGAAAAGCTAGTACCGTAAAGGTAAAAATAGTTTACCGAAAGCTAGTACCGTAGAGGTCTAAAATAGTTTACTGAATATATGATGGCTAATAATTCTTTTTCTATGGTTGAATAATTCTGTTCTGCTTGGTTAAGCTATCTGGAAATATACGCAATAGGTAGGTCCTTGCCTATTTCGCCTTGGCTTAGTATTCCTCCTATAGCGTAATTGGATGCACCGGTTGTAACGACGAAAGGTTTTGAGAAGTCTGGATATTGTAATAACGGTTCTTGACACAGTAAATTTACTAACGTTTTAAATAAAATTTCTTGGCTATTCTCCCATTTGAATGATACATTTTTCTTTAGAAGATTCGTGAGTGGTTTATTAATAGCAGAAAAATTAGGTATAAATCTATAATAACCAGCTAGTCTTAAGAATTACTTTATATTTTTCGCTGAACGGAATACTGGGAATTCTTTTACTGCTCTTATCTTTCCGGGATCGGGTTTCACACCGTTCGAACTGATTACATGTCCTAAATAACTTCTTTTCTAAGAAAGTTACACTTTTCTGGTTGTAATTTTAGTCCTGCGTTCTTTAATCTATCACATAATTTTCGATATTTAATAAGGTGCTCTGAAAGAGAGCTGGAGTAGATTACTATATCATTTAGATATACGAAAAGCTCGTTTGCTAGCAGTCCCGTGAGGATTGAATTCATTAATCTCTGGAATGTAGAAGGAGTGTTTTTTAACCTTAACGGCATTCGTGTGAATTCGTAATGGCCGTATGGTATTGAAAATGCCGTTTTAGGAGCGTCTTCTTTGCTCATCGCGATCTGGTGAAATCCAGATACTAAATCAGACGTGCTGAAGTATTTAGCACTTCCTAACTGGTCTAATATTTCAGTAATGTTAGGTAGAGGGTAGTTATTTTTTACCGTTTTTTCATTTAACATCTTGTAATCTATCACTGATCTCCATCTTTTCTTTCCGTCGGCGCCTGCTTTCTTTGGAACGATCCAGAGAGGAGAATTGTAGGGTAACGTTGAGGGCTGGATGACTTCATTCTTTAAGAGCTCACTTATTTATTTATTTATTTCTTCCTTATGTATGGGAGGGAAGCGATACTGGCGTACGGAAACTGCCGTCGAATCTACTGTTTCTATTTTGTGTGTTATAGTGTTGGTAAGCGTAAATTTATCTCCCGGTAAATGGAATAAGCCCAACGATTCTTTTATCATATGTTCTGCCGTTCTTGCTTCTTCCGCGTTTAATGATTCCAAATTTATGCTTTGGAGAGTTTTAGCGTAGCGTTTATTAGTCTTATCTGCGACTGGTCTACAGGGACGAGTGAGAGAGGGGAGGATGTGGGAAGGATGGTGACGGCCTTTGTCGATTGCATAATCTCCGTAATCTCGGTCCCGTGTGTGAGGCGTTCTGTTTTCAGTGCGTCGTTATCTCGTCCTAGGGGAGATAAGGTCCGCATACTGGGTTTACTAGCCTCGTTCGAAGAAATACTTTCGAAGGAGAGATAAGAATCTTTTAAAATTTTATTATCTCTGTCCGTGCTCCTAGGTTCTGGAGTTGATAAGTTACAAATGTCGACTGTTTCAAAATCCTGAAGTTCGATTCTTGGAATAACGAGGTTTACGTCTTCCTCTTTGGTATTAAAAATCCTCATGAGTGTCTCTCCGTTATTGTTGCTTACTAAGGTTCGCCTGCGTAAATTCCTTCTTCCAAATTTAATGAAGGCACATAGCCTATTTTACTTTTCTTGTCCAAAGTGCCTATTTTAATTATGTTACTGGTTCGCGCCGGTATGGTTATCTTCTTCGGCTTGACGAAAGGCCTAGTCATTATGCGTGTTCTTTAATAAAGTTAATCTTTGCAGTATCTTTAAAAAAATCGGATCCGATTATGCCGCCATGTGGGATGGGAAAGGAGTCGGGAACAATATGGAATTCTATGGGGTATCCATAAATGTCGATGGTGTAAGAGTCGTACGTACATATCGTTTCTTTTGTTATTCCACTTAATTTTATCTTTGATTCGTTGCACATTAGAAAATCATCGACCATACCGATTTTTAATATATTAGGCTCTGACCTCGTGTCGATTAAAAACTCAATCTCTCCTTTCAGGTCTTTAGAAGTGATGACGACAAAAAGTGAACTCGGATCGTTATTTAACCGGACTGTGCGGACATAGTTGGTTCGTCCGCTCTTACCGTCATTATCTGACGCGTTTGCGCGTTTATCCCCGAAGTCGCTCGACGGAGGGTGGTTCGCGTTTCCCGACTGGCGTTCTTGCCACTTTCTTTTTCGACATTCGTCCATTGTATGTCCGTAATTTCTGCAGTATCGACACTCTTTTGGATTTGTAGGAGACCAGGAAGGGTCCTACAGCAGGAGAAGTGTGAGATAATCGAGGAGGAGGAGGAGGAGGATGATATGATCTATGGATAGGAGTACGCTTTTGAGAGTCTTGTGTATTCCTGTAACATTTGTTTCACATATGTCCTACTCTTTTACAATACTTGCAGACTTCACACGCATCGTTAGTCCGTGTCGTTCGTGTGTTCGTTCCTCTCGATTTTCGCGATTCGTGATAGTGGAAATCAGCTGGTCACTCGCTGTTGTCTTTTGATTGCCAAAATTTTGCGGCCTTTCTTCTATTCCATTTATATTGCATTCATTATTGCATTAAAGCAATCGCATGCATTCTAGCATGCGATTGCTTTATCGCATGCTTCTGTTAAACTCCTGCATTGACTAGCTAGCATGTATGGGAAGTATTCCATGGGGAATTCGGCGCAGAAGCTATGGAGAGTTAGTTCGTCGATTTCGCGTTTTTCGTTTCGGACGCTTCCTCCCAGTATTCTTCGTCCATGAGCGCTTACCCTATCGATGTATTCGATCATCGGTTCGCTCTGTCGCATTAATATGTTTCCAAGTTCAGCTCTGTAGAATTCTTGTGAGTGCAGAGTTCTTAGTGTTTGTCTGAGTCGGTTGCATAAAGAGTTCATATTACGAATATCGTGTTTTTCTATTGCTCGGTATGTGGAGTCGTGTAATTTTCATATTGCTGCTTTAGTAAAAAGGTCTTTTGAGTAGTCTGGTATCATCTGTCGTGCTCTTTTGCATGTTTTAATAAACGAGGTGAGAGGCATATTTTTCCCGTCAAACGCGGTATCATTTCTAATGCTTCATTTATCGAGTGATGATCTGATTTGGAGTGGCTCTCGCTCCTTATGGCAAGGATATCCTGTATCATAAACACGAGTGGATATATCTCTAATTTTGCCGTAGATGCACGTTCGGTCTCGCGCCTCATTGCTTCTTAGCGTTCGCGCATAGCTTGTTCGCGCGCAACTAACTGAGATTTTATTTGAGCTAATTTTTGGTGAGCGTCCTCTAATTCTTGTTCATTGAGTCGCCTAAGTCTAGCACTACGCGTTTCTATTCTTTCGATGGGTGTAACAAGTTTGTCAGAATGAGTTGCTTTATCAGATGACATGTTGTATAAATCGCGTATCCCACCGCTGTCAACAGTTTTATGTTACGTTCCACTTGGCAGGGGCCTTAACCCTTTGCACTCGGCTGTCCCCTCTCGTGGGACATCGTAATTCTAGCATATCATTCGGATATCCCCTCTCATGGGACATTAAATTTGATTAGTGATTACGGCTAATTGAGTTATTTCAGCACAACTTTTTGAGACATGCATGCTTCCCTGAAGTTTTCTCTTGAAATGGCACAAGAAATCAAATCAAAATATAGTAAAATTACTAAGATATACACAAAGAAATGTCAGCGAGTTTTGTCTTACAAGAACGCGATAAGATTGCTCACGATGATCCAACCACTTCAAAGGCATTACTTGAAAAGAGCGATATGACAAGATTTAGAAGAAAGCAAATATAGCATGCACTGTATAGTGAGATTTATAATCATTGACCAGTTGAGAGGTGATTTTCGTGAATCGAGAACGCGTTCATTCACATCTTCTGCGGACAATAGATTAGACAATAAACTACATATTCCTGATGTGGTACAAATAAAACGAGATTGTATTGTTTGTTCTAATAGGAAAACACCTGGTGACGGGCATCAAACAACATATTATTGTCAAATGTGCACTAATCAGCCGGCAATGCATTTTGAGAAGTGTTTTAGAGTTTATCACTCTATACAAAATTATAAAAAATAAAACATTGATTTTTGTGCAAATATACATTTCTCGATTTCAACCAATTCATATAAATGTAATATCATTATAATATGTTAGTTAGTTCCAAAATTATATTAAATAATACGAGTGTCTGTAAATGCACGTTTCTGCCATAAAGTAGCGTCGAGTAGCTGGTAGCCAACGTCCAGAATGGTTCCAAGTGCAAAGGGTTAAAAAAATATATATCTGACCTTCGTGAAATTTGTGTCCTTTTTGGTCGTTATCTGCTACGCGCAATTCGTGGCACGGAACGGACACCTATATGAACGGTCTTCCGATGAGGCGACCTATTCAGTAGCGTTGACAGGTGGTGGATGATGAGGGATTTCTCGGATATTTTTCGTCCGGGGATCGGACGGTGATAAGTTACTTGGGCTGTTGATTCTCTCTTCTACTGTGATATGTACGAGACAATAAGAAACTGCCTTGTGTATGTTGATCTCCTTTGGAAGAATTCCCAAATCCGAGTGATGGCGAACCAGATCGTAAAACGATGCGAGTAACCGGCGTAAATGATACTTCCTATTACCACGTCGTGTTCTCGGCATAAACTTTTTTATTATGTAAAGGATGTGATTACAATGACTCGTGCGATTCGTACGCACCTGTAGTTATCGGGTAATTGATGTGGTTACGATAACTCATGCGATTCGTACGCACCTCTAGTTATCGGGTAATGGATGTGTCATATAATTGTATTAGTTACTTATGCAAATAAGATTCTTAATTTGTACGTTTCTTTGTAATAATGTTTGAAAACTCTTTTGTATAATACATAATACGTAAGGTTTAATGCGTAAGGTGTCCCCTTTTACTTCCTATACTTAACGATCTAAGAATAATGTTATTTGCAGGTATTTATATTCTAAGTATAAGAAGGGTGCGGGATGTAACAGTACCAATGTTCCATTGGTATAGCATTTGAGCAGATTTTAAAGTATAAAATAATTCTTAATTTACCGTTGGTATATTTTGGATAGCTTCTTCACAGACAGCAGCTTCCACAATTTGATTTTGGGTTTTTGTAGAAAAATTACGCAAGTTTTTTCCTAATAGATTACCAATAAATATAACTATTGGCATACATAATAATATTGATACTCTCAGCTGAGGCTATAACATTATTACAGAAATAACACAACCAATAATTCGTGTAGAACTTCTTTAGCCTTGCGATGTAGATATTTTGAATATATATTTGAAATTTTGGAAAATACATAAAATGTGCATACTTGTGCAACATATATATGTGCCAGCACAAATACTAAGAAGTATTTCCAAAGTATTCAATGTAGAATCATTTTTTTTGTCTTGGACTATTTTTGTCACAATATTTATGATATTGCCAAAAGATTGCGGTATCCAAGAATTTAACATTGTAACCATTAGGACGCTCTACAAATAAAAAAATATACAGTATGTAGTGAAACAATATGGATTTACACAAAGACGGTAAAAAATATCTCATCCGGTATCGCAACACTTGCACAACTAATTAAATTTATATTACTTAATAAAATTAATTTCTGTTGGTCGATAAATAAATTTTATATCTATCTATAATCTAATTTGATTAGAGTATTTTTTATTATATCATTTTTATAAACATTTGAAGGAAGATAATTGTAATGTGTACGCTTAATTTACTTTTTATTAATATTTTCATACTTACTGACAAAGAAATCAATAAATACCAAATATGTGGATATAAATACTCCAAAAAGTTTTTCCATGAAAAATGCGACTGATCAGTACCTCTTGTTACTTCATTATTTTGTTTATTTGCTTGAAATTTGTTTCATATTTATTTTTAATGTTTAGTTGCATCCGTTGCTAATGTTCTTCAACCAACTTTATAAATGTTTGATAGAATCTTTTGTTTCTTGTACTCTTGTTTAATAGATGAACTAACTATGGCGTTGAAGCCTCTCTTGAATTGTATGACGACATTGCTCTTTCTTTTTGACGAATTACTCCAAAGGAATCCTCTGAAAAAAAGATTTTTATATTTATTATCCTTAATGATGTTCAATAATATACAATAATACACAAAGCAATAATATACAAAGATGACTTGTAAAAAAAAAAGAAAAAAAATAGTAACATCAAATACAATTTCTTTTGCTAAAAGCTTATAATGATTTAAAGAAGAATAATTACCTTGCAGTTAACGGAAAAATAACGGATAATTCGTTATATCGAATAATTCGTAATAAAGACATTATAGTAAAATATTTTATGATATATCTATATATATTGAGAATATGGTTACGCAAATGAGTTTCTTGAATATCATTTGAATATTGGTATTAACTTAACATAAGTATTATACATAAGGAAAGTATATCATTATATAAAACTATAGGATCAAACGTATCTATCAATTTTTTAAACAATGATTGATTATAAAATTAAGGTAACTTAACCTTACACGTCTAATATGGACAGCGCCATTATTTTTTCATCAGTTTTGCATTTCTAGAATGCATTGTTAGATGGCACTGGTGAATATAGACTGTGGCGATATCGTTGCGACTGTTACGCCTCCTCTGGCAAGACACATAATTAACATGTCTCGGCGCTATTAAACACACACATCGGAAACCAACCAAAAAAAGTGAGAGACAACAAAGAAGACGATGGAAACAAAAAAGACGACGAAAACACCGAGAACAAAAAAGAAAACATTCGTTCTTCTTGAGACCATAGCCATAGCTGTCGAAAGTAATTGTCTGATTAGGTACAGTGTACCTAATAAATTAAAATAAATGTATCATATTTATTGCTTGATGTGTAAAGTTTCTTTTAACATAGTTGCTTGTCCACGAAAAAGGCGTAGTTATATCACCATTAAAAGAATTTTTCTTTTCTTTCTTTTTTTTTTTTTTTTTTTTAAATATATAATCCCTATTTTTGTTTCTTTTTTCTCTATTTTCTATGAAAAAACATATTTATATAGAATAGTTTCATGATACATAATATTTATAAAATATAGTATTCATCACGGTAGACGAATAAATTAACAATAATAAACAAATAATAAATCAATTTACTTTTTTTTTGCATAGAGAGTAAAAGAGAGATCGAAAGATACACCAAATAAAGTTTCTTAAATTTTAACATCGTTTTTCGTCTCTGTCACTCGCCCAGTGAGAGGGAGTACTTCCATCAACCATTCCCTCATATTCTACCACACTGATACTTTCTCATTCTGCTTTTCTTTCTTTTTGTCATTCTCTTTCTCTTATACGGCAAATAGGTATCATCATCCAAGTACACATAAGTCGTACAGGGCAGGGGTGGCAATGACGTCAAGCCAATGTGAGCCAATGAATTGCCTCTTAGTCGAGTTTCTGGGGGTTAGAATGATCAGTATTGGGTATGCTTCGAGGGATCGTACTAATATTTGAGGAGTGGGGATTGCTATAGCATTCCTCCAGATAATACCGAAAGAATTATTGCTAGATTTCACGAAGCAGGTACGTTCAGTAACAGAACAGTAGCGATGGTAAGCGTCGAGAATCCTGCTTGGACAACGAAGAAAGAGTCGCGGTACAGGCGACAGAGGCAGTAGGAAAATGAAAAGATGTTCTGGCATCGAAGCACAAATGAAAGAGTTGTATGCTATGCAGCAGCAACTTCTGAAGATGATGGAAAAAAACTTGATATGGAACTGCTAACCCAAGAAGCACCCTTAAGAAGCATGTCATTAAGGAGAGAGAAGAAATGTCAACGTTCTGATGAAAAAGATCAAAGAGATGCAAGACTGCCACGCTGGAATGACGAGGCGTACTGAGGATTCATTTGGTCATCAAAGTTCAAACGAAGAACAGAATGATGAAGTTGACGGTGATATTTCGGAGTTACCAGGGAAATTATCTATGAACGAGAAACTACACAAGGAATCGGATAATCTACATCTTCATATATTTTTGAACAGAAAAGTACAAAAATCAAAGAATAGAAAACAACAACAATTTAAAAATTACGGAAAGAAAAGAAAAATTGTTAATTGTGTAGGTACGTAGTGTGTAAGATAAACAACATCGTAAATATTATTGTAACTTGGAGTACGATGAATGTATGTGAAGGAATAAGTGAGATAGATAATAAATTATTAGAAAGTGCATAGTAAAGTGTGAAGTGTGTCGGCAAAGTGTAGCCAACTGATGGTAAGTGATTTTAAAGAAAAGAAAAGATCATATGACGTTAAAGAGCGTGAAAAAAAAAACATTCGAGGATGAATATACATGCAGAATGGCTGAGGGTACGTTTGAAGATCTAGTGTTAATTAGTTATGTATATTTGTATGAGACAAATTGATCGAAAGTCGAAGTAATCAATAGGACAAAGAGCAATATGAATTACCAAATGCGTATGCACGAATGTGAATTAGGATGAGAAAGGCTACGTGAGAAAAAGAACAATGGATGGACATTCTTGAGTAGATCAAGTCAAAAATAGCGATGAAAGATTTCAATGGACCAATAGAGAGTAACAAGAAGATCAGGAATAAAGAGTAATGAGTAAAGTCTTGAGTAAAACAGCAAAAGAGTAAAGAGTTGTAGTATTTTAATTATAATGCATTTATGAATACAATCTAAGCAAGAATAAATGATTTAGTTAATAATGAATTAGTCAGTCTATATCTTCCAGACAGGATTACAAAGAATATCCAATATATATTAGGTGGACCGGAAAGTAATGTCGTTTCTGCGGATGTCGACATTTGATTATGATTAAAAATAAAAACTTGTTAAAAATTTATTCGTTTGAAATTAATTTAAGAAAGCGACATTACTTTCCGGTCCACATAATATATATAATATATGTATATATATATTTCTTTTTTTTGTTTTTCTTTTAACTAATAAATATTTATTTAATTTATAAAGGTATAAAAATCCGAAAGGACGAAAAATCGACGAATTTAAAATGAAACTATTAAACGAAATGTATAACGAATTACTGAACGAAAAAAATAGTTATAAATTTGAGAACATTAATAATATGAAGGACATATATTATTGAAAATATAATTAATGAAGATTTACTCTTCCAATTGTTCTGTTTTGGAAATTTTTCGTAGTTTTTATTGCCGATGTACGATTGAGACTACATATATAATGTATATATACGTGCATATGTAGGTATATATGTGATGGGGAATACATTATAATGCGAACAAATAAAAATGAGAATTAATTGTAACAGGCAACAGATTTCTCATGTAAAAACCTCTTTATAAATGTAAACTGATCGTCTGTGATAAACGCATCTGTTCCACGAGCAGATGTTGCATTTGAAAATATATTAAGGGTCGGAACGTTTTGTTAGTTCATGTCCTTGAATCAGTATAAATCTGCTCTTGTAACTGGTTTTACTGGATGGGCAATAGACTGTCGCGATATTGTGAACTTGAGATAGAGAGAGATACAGGGGGGAGAGAGTGAAAGAGAGAGATGAGCGATATGGACAAATCTCATGTTAGCATTATCCGCTTAGAAAATACGTCAATGAGAGATTATGAAAAATTCAAATTGAAACATTGAACTTGTTCGTTAATTGTTATTTAAGACTTCCCATATAAAAAAGTAGATAAATAAATAAAAATATAAAAAGTAAAAAATAATAAACAAATAAAAAGAAAGGACATATTAATCGTTAGAACATTTCCAACGCGAAAGTATAAAACTTTAGAAATATATTCTGAGACTTTTAATTAGCCGATATTTAATAACTTCGTTTAATTGCTAACAATGACGGCCTTTCTAATAAATGGATGGTTAATTGCAATGTTTTCTAGGAGGTACTTCAACTTTCCGAGAAGCTATATACTGGCTTACACTATTTTCTCTTTCCTGCCTGTTGTTTGAATTAAACTAAATACAGTTTAAAACCGAGAAGACTGTTCCAAGGGAAGCAAGTATTTTCAATTGCATTAAATGCGACAAGCAAGAATGAAACCTCGAACTTATTGGTTAATTGTTATTTAAGATTTTCAAAAGAAGATGAATAAATAAAAATAAAGAAAGATAAAAAATCGCGCACACATGTAGAAATAAAATTCGAGCACGTAGGTAATGCAAATAGGTCGGAATTATCTTTCGACATGAACACACTTGCTTCTAGCCGATTCCACATACTCTCTTCCCTCTCACTCAATCGTTATAACTCTCTCTCTTTCTCTCTCTCTTACTTCCTCCCTCTTACTCGCTATTTATCACTTCTTCCCGTTCGATTATTCACTCTCTATGGAACCTGTACTTTGCTCTACTACTATTTTGCTGTAGTTGATTTTCCAGTTGCATATGTATGTGTGAATATTTATATTGAAAAGCACCGTTTTGTTTGACTGATCGATACATGTTCATTACAATGTTTATAATATGAACTAATTTATTAATTTATTAATGACTCCTGATATCCATGATAACAGAACTATTACTGATAATTATGCACGACATGGAAACGAAACTATTCCTGATGAAATTATTTGTTTTATTTTTGTAGACAATCATATTTATCTAAGAAAAGTAAATGTAAGTATAATAAAAAGTAATTTTTTTTTTTTATTTTTTTTTTTTTATAATTAAAATGATTTTATGTATTTTTAGACATTATGATAAATGATATAATAAATATTTTGAAAATATTTTTCTTGCAATGGTGTAAACGTTACGCTTGGAGCCGTTACCCTTGATTTTATAATAGTTTACGCCATCATATGAGAATAGATGTAATTTTTAACTGATTTTGATAATCAGATTCTTATTTTAAAGAGAAAAATACAATCTAGGACACCTTTTTTAAATTTTATGAAAAAGTTTTATTTTTTTTGAAAATAATCGTACTATGGAATGATATTTCTTCGAAAATAGTTTATGCACAAATACAAAACTTATTTAAAAAATCTAGAAAGATGTGTCTTGTATTAAATATTTTTCTTTAAAACAAGATCGTATTTATCAAAATTGATCGTAAATTACTCCTGTTCTCATTGATGGCGTAAATATTTTCGACATTTTTCGTCAAGAAAAAGTTTTGTACTGTGGCAACTCTCGAAATTTGCAGTAAAAGAGGAAAATTTTATAATTCCATTATTGCTTTTCATATATACGCTTAAATGACGTGTGTTTATATATCTAAAGTAATGATTGGCTGCCTGTTTGTGTGCGTTAACAGCTAATAGTAAGATTTTCTGAATATTTCCAGATACAGTAACTTCCTTGATTATTTTAATGAGCTTTGGACAGATGATTCTTCCAGGTGGAAAAATAAGAAATTACGTGTCCAATCGTTTATGTCAATGGATCTGAATTTCTAAAATATTGTTAAATTTTTGAAAAATTTGTAGTTCCTTTTAGATTTTATACATTAAAAAGACATAGTCTCTATTTATTATTATTGTAATAGTAATAGTAATAATAATAATAATAATAATATGAAGTTAACTTCTACAGAGGAAATTATAACAAAATAGGGCTGGGAAAAAAATTTCACAGATAATGTGGAAACAAATTCGTGTATTGATCTTTACTAAAACTAATATATAATATATATGTTCATTACTGATTAATTCTGAAAAAATAATAGACAAATATATATATATATATACTTTATATGCATTTATCATTAAACAAAATTATACTGCTACTGTGATCTAGCACAGATCATCGTGAAATTCACGTCAATCATCAGTAGAAGAAATAAATATAAGAGATCGAATACTAAGACTTTATTAAATTATCAAATTAAGAAAAAAATATAAATTAATTCATTATTTTCATTTACATTGATACGATAAAAAAAATTAACATAATTATATAGTTACGAGAATTTCGATTCCTGAATTATGAATCTAGATCCTCGTCAATATCATTTTTTACGTGATGATTTTATGCACGAACACTTAACAAATCGTGTTCTTAATATTTCGACGCATAATCGCCCATTAATAGATACGTCTAATCCTTTGCACTTCAAGCAATTTTTAATATCAACAATTCCGAGTCATTTTTACTATGAGCTATCCAGCTATTCCAGGAGTATTTCGCCAGATTGATTACAATAAGCATACAGTAAAATCTGTTTTTGTGCGGTGGATAGGGTCAGCATACAAAAAATAGTATAAAAAAATATTCGGAAATTTTCTAAATTCTTACATATAATCAACAACTTTGTACGATATACTATCAAAAATTTTTTTTATGCGGTGGACATAAGATGTATCTAGACTTAATAAAAAAGATTTTTATTAAGTCCGCATAAAAAAAGTCGGACTTAGAAAATACATCAATGATTTATGAAATAGATGAGAGAATGCTTTCAATTAAATTAAATAATTAAATTAGACCTGAAGAAATTGTAAAAATATTTAATTCTTCATTGTACATATACATGGAGAAGTTTTCAAATTATATATTAAATAATTTGGTGCTACTCGTCGTAATCCAAAACGCGCATCTTCTTGTGATGAATTGGTTCAAAATCGCTTTCGTCGCTTGAAGATAGGATTTCAATTGATTTGTTTTTTGGTACCATAAATTCACTGATCAGTTTTTGTGACGACGGTCAACTAGTCAATTGCTTGTAAACGTCACGATAGCGAGACATACATGATCTCAGCTCTTTTTGGAATTTTAAGCGTTTTTTCGCATTGGTATCTATTTTAAGAAAATGCGTTTCCAATTTTTTAGAAATCTGGATCCCTGCATATATTTTATCTACTGTAATAGATTCCGGTTTTTCTTGTCCATTTTCATAATCTATCAAACTATTGATAATGTCACTATCATTGACAGTTTGGTCTTCAATCATCTCGTCCAGGTCATTACAATATGTACGTAACTGACTCTGCCTTGTCAGGGGATTGTTTAAAACAAATGAACAGAGCATCGCGAAGTCTAGATACATCTTTGTCAAGGAGACCACGTAATCAGAGTTCGTTCACAAAATGTATATGTACATTGATAGGAAACATTAAACTGGTGCTAACGTTGCTAAGATTCATATACCGCATAAAAATAAATCGCACGAAAAAAATCGCACAAAAATAAAATCGCACGAAACCAATCGCACAAAAATAAAATCGCACAAAACCAATCGCACAAAAATAAAATCGCATAAAAAAGGACTGCACAAAACCAGGTTTTACTGTATACCAAAATATCTCGCTACATGTATAAAAATACAAAGTTGTTCATGGATGCTGTCGCAGTGACGAACAACAAAATGCAAATAATGAAACGATACCTGATGAAAAGTAAAAAACATTTCTTTTGTTTCCGTTCGTTATAGTTTCTTCTTGTCTTACTATTTAATGATCGTTATATATTTGTTTTCATATTGTTTCTTACTTACGATAAATCGAAGCTAATTGTCTTTACTATTATAATATAAAATGTATTAACACGTTGACTGCCACGTCACACATATTCGGGTGACAGTAGAATTTCTGATTGGGCCGCGTCACTCGTATTGGGGTGATGCCTCTTTGACTACTTGCGATGGATATTCGTATGTGTTTGAAAAAATATTTCGCAGAGGAAGTAACAAAACTATTGAATATTAATTAATATAAACTATATTCATTAATATAAACTATTATTATAAAAGTAATACGAAAATGGTTTATTAGAAAAATTATGTAGAATGTAAAACTTTAAAACATTCTATACAAAGCTGAGGTTGGTCGGGACAACTTGGACAATAAGTTGTTGTTTTCTTTAAATTCTAAAATAAAAAAATTTTTAATACAAAAAAATTAAAAAAGAATTTTTTTCTTTTTTTTTTTTTATAAAAAAATTTCTTAATAAAATTTTTTTTTTAATTTTTATTATTTTTCACGGTACGCGTGGCCTGAAGGAGATTTTATTGAAAACGCACGTGGCAGTCAACGTGCTAAATAATATTTCTATGTATATAAATAATGTTTAGGTACATTTTTATTATTATTATTATTATTATTATTATTATTATTATTATTATTATTATTATTATTATTACATTAAATTATATTATATTATTATTGTTATTACTTTCAGTAGTAATAGTAGTAGTAGTAATAGTAGTAATAGTAGTAATAGTCGATGTATATTAGAGTGGACTAGTCTTACAGAGGAAACCACATAAAAAAAATAACGGTAGGAGTTTTATTTCATGGGTAGTGTGGAAATGAATTAATTTTAATTTGTATTAAAATAATATAATATACAAGTATTTACTAATTATTTAAAAAAAAATATTCGACATATTTCTAATTTTGTCGAAGATTTATATATTAATTCTTATACGTGTCAATTATATTTATTATTTTCTATACATTTATCGTGAAACAAATATGTACTGACATCGTATCTAGCACGGAGATACATGCTACCATCAAAGAGAGATACACATATGAGAGATTGAAAAGAACGATTTCACAGTCTACTAACACTATTTACTTTACCACAAACGAAACCGATTATTATATGTGCGTGAGGGGAAAATAACAAGCTTATATTCAGATACGATAAACGTATAGTGGTGATAGCATTATATACTTCAATAATATTGACTTCAATAATATTGACAAGAATAAAATTAACAGTAGAGGTCAACAAATAACCAGTTATCGCAGTTACGTAAAGTTATAATTTATAGAAATTGTTGAAATTTCTGTTTCATTTTCTTTCTTAAATCGATATTTATATTGACTTAAATTAGAAAAAAGTTTCTTTATATTCTTTCAGCCATTGATATTACGATCGTACAACTCTGGTAGTATTAATCAATCAATCTGTTAATAATGGCTTGCGTTTAAAAGGTGACGTATTACTGAGTATTTTTAGAAAGGTTATAATTATATCAAAAATTTGATTTACTTTTGCATTAAAATACGAAAAAACTTTCTCCTCAACTTAATATATAAATTAGTAATATCAATAATTATTATAATTTTATGGATATTGACTAGAATTATTAATAATATCAATTGTCTAGAATTATCGATGTACATCGGATTTATTCAGTATTATGATTAATTTTTACAATAATACAATTAAAACGATCATATTTAACAAATGAATAATATTACTTACATGATTATTTTATTGATAATCTATGAAATGTCTATTCTATACGCGATCGGTTCTTCGGCGTTCAATTTCTGCAATATTAATCATATCAACTAAAAAACTTGTTAAACATGCTCCAATTATTGGAAATAATAATAGTCCAATAATAATACTATCCGTTAATTCGACATTACTCTTGAAGACTCTAAATATAATTTGGCAACAACTCTGTAATTATTAGGGAATATAATATTAAATATTATCATTTCGAGATATTTTTATATTATTACAAATATTTTACTAAATTTCTTTAATTATACCTCGGTGTATATTTTATTAGGATCAGACGCTGACATGCTAATCAATCTTTCGTTCATCGTTTGAATACAAATGTAAATCAATGTAATTGCACAGAGTTCCAATAACAATATGGTCGTTAAAAATGCTCCATACTGCGAATTGAACGAAACATTTATTTAACACATTTTTTTCATTTCATTATTCTTTTATAATTTTTCTTTTAAATGAAAATAAAATATCGTTTTACAGTTTACCAGATAGATCAAACCAGAACGCTTTAGAATCGTAGAACAGCATCCAAATTGTGCAGATAGCATCCAAACTATACCAAGTATAGCAAGTGCTAATATCATTGTTCCACCTCCTACCGGATTATTAATAAAATAATCTTTAAATTTAAAATGTATCAATATGCTCGCACCCACTATTAGCATACCTGTTGCCTACGAAAAAAAGTTATAGATAAATATGCACGTATAAATAAATATCAATTATTATTATTTCGATTGATCATTCTTATTAATTTTCCCGAGAACATATAATAATTAATATACTTCATATGAATTATATTTTAACATAAGATTCATTATTTAAAAGATAATATTAATGATGATAATGTTAATAGGACATATTGAAATGCTTGAACATTTTAAAATTATTATTTTTTAATACTTCATAATTATTCCAATTAAACGATCTAAACATTAACATTTAAAAAAAAATCATTAAAAATCGTCAAAATATTTTGATCCATTTGTTGTGTTATTTTTATTAAAAATACATTAGAGTCTTCTGAAAATGTTAATAATCTTCAATTAATCTTTCAGTATACTTTCTAAGCATTTTAATTATTTATTTAAAAATTTCAGTTAACATTCAAAATTTTATTTTTAATAGAAAAACGTCAGACTCTCTTTGAAATTTTGTGAAATGAAGTTTCGTATCATACAAACGGAAGATAGATTAATTAAAAGACTAAAATCAAAAGGTTTAATTGAGCCGTTTATTTTGAAAGTGGCCTAACTCCATTCTTGATAAGAAAACGCATATTATTCACTTAATAATTGCCACTATTTTAATAGGAACTATAAATTTAACACTCTTAGATACACTTAAGTAGTATGACTCATTAATATCCTATACGTATATTTTTAAATTCATTGAAACGCAAACCCTTAAATATCTTGATTTGAAGATAAATGGACTTTGGCCACTTTCAAAATAAACGGCTCAATTACAGAATCAATCAATCAATATCGTTTCGTTTGCGGATTTTCTCAAAAACAATTGTATAATGTATCTCTATTCTAATCGATTAACTAATCCATAAACAAGCTATTCAATTAATGTCAAACAAACAAATGAGCAAATCAACTAGTGTCATTGATTCGTCAAATAGCAAACTGTTGTGCAGCAGTTGATTTTATGTACGATTATACTAATTAACCACTTGACATACAATTAAAATAAGCATTGACGCGTCCGTAAGATACCATTTAATTTGGCTCAATTTTATACTGTCCGATGTTAGCCAAAGACAGTTTTTGACGTCTCGAAGACGTCAAAGTCTACAATGGCACATGAAATGAATGACGTCTTAGAGACGTTATTGTATATCAAGTGGTTAATCATGTAAATGTTTAAACAAAAATATCCTAATTTAGATAATTTTAATTATACATTCTTTTTGGTTTAATATTGTAGAATAATATATCAAAGATAAATTACACTGTATAAAATATAATGTAATAATAAAAAAAAAAAAAAAATAAAAAAGTTATATAATTTTCTATAGCAAATAACATAGTATATTATAAAACAATAAATCATAGTATTGGATATAAAATTGTACAAAATAGTGTATAATATAGTGTCTCTAATAAATATAATGCATAGATACTTATATAGAATTACACAATTGCCTGATATAAGAAAAAAAGTCTATAAAAATAAAGTCTTCCATTAGATATGAAAAGTTATAAAATTCAAATATCACTTATCTTACCCAAAATATACAAGAGAAAAATACGAGGAGTGTCTTCATTATTGTCACTTTATCAGCCATTTTATATTTGTTATCTTTTCTGGATGCTCTTCTTCTTCGGTATATATTTCTTTGCTTTTGACACATCACATACGCTGTCTTTTAACGAATGACAGTTACAATCAATTCGAGTGAGAAGTTCCGGTTTCCCTCCCTATTTTTCCATCACACCTTCACACCCAATCCTGGACTTCGTGCACGAGCGTGCGCCGTTTAATTTTAATTTAGCAAATATTGACGCAATCATAAATTACAAATTACATCATTACAAATATTAATATAGTACCAATAATTTTGATTTTCATTCTATTTATTTCCTTTTTTTTTTTTATTCTTTTTTCTCTCCTTTTGATTTCTCCTATCGATTATTTTCCACATCCATATGCATATCCTTTCGATCATTTTACTTTTTAAAAATTGTTCACTTACACGTGCGTCTCTCAAGTGTTCACAGAACTTTCTCCTAAGGGTTATATATCTCCATTGGAAATATTTACCTTTACGAATTCTTTGGATGCTGACTATAAAAGAGCATAGATAAAAAATACATTGCAAAAGGTTATGCATTTTTTAAATATAGCATAAAGTCAAGCATATAGCTTCAATAATGTGTTTGATCGGACAATAAATAATCATTGAAAGTAAATGCCTGAAATATCCATTGACATCCTCTAATCTACAAAATCATCAAAAAAAAGGATAACACATAGGATTGTTTAAACATTTGAAAAAACTATCCTGACCCGTCTCCGATCAATAGTCATCTTTCATTTCCATGGCTTGATTGTATTTCATTTCCGCTCTGTTTTACTCCTTTCCTACTCTCATTACTGTTCTTGCGGACAATTCGAGAGACACCAAAAAGTCAATCAACCTTTCGAACTTACATCATTCAGATCTCCGAGTCGTATTAAAGATTACTCTTTTAGAAATAGCTAGTACAACTAACTTTACGTTAATGTACACGAACACATCTAGCATTGTATCTCACTTCAACAAATAATGGTTTGTTCGGAAAGTAATTTCGTTTTTTTTTTTTTTTGTAAAAATGAAAGACAATTTTCATATAATGAACAAATATTTTATTAAATTATATATTGACCATTTTGATCCAATACCTTTTGCCATCTTTCTGATAGTAGCATGATTCCACGCTCATAAAATGTTTGGTCTTTGCTGGCAAAAAACTGATCGAGGTGGTTTTTGACCTCCTCATTTGAAATGAAAATTTTACCATCTAAAAAATTTTGCAGTGACCAGAACAAATAATAATCCGAAGATGCCAGATCTGGAGAATATGATGGATGTGGCATTGTATCTCATTCAAGCTATAAAAGTTTTTGACGAGAGACCAAACTTGTATGAGGTCTCGCATTATCTTGATGGAACACTACACCTTTTCTGTTGATTAATTCTGGCCTTTTCTGTTGAAGTGTATCATTCAGTTTGTTCAGCTGATGACAGTAGGCTTCCGAATTAATTGTTGTGTTATCTGGTAAAATCTCAAAAAAAAAAACGATTCCTTTAAAATCCCACCAAACAGACAGCATTATCTTTTTTTGATGGATATTGGCTTTGGAAATACTTTGAGCCGGTTCATCTTTTTTGCTCCATGATCTCTTGCGTTTGACATTGTTATATACAATCCATATTTCGTCCCCAGTAATGATGCGCTTCAAAAATGGATCATTTTCGTGACGTTTGAGAAGCGAATCGCAGACGTCAACGCGACGATGAAATTTCTCTACGTAAGAATATGGGGAACCCATATATCGAGCTTCGAGGTTAAACCTAGACCTTTCAAGTGGTCATAAACAATTGAATTTGATAAATTTAATCTCTCACCGATCTCATGTGTTGTTATTCGCCGGTTTGCATCGACTAATGCCTTTATCGTGTCTTTATCAGCTTCAACCGGCCTTCCAGAACGTGGTGCATCTTCGACATCAAAATTGCCGGATCGAAATTTTGCAAACCAGCTTTGGCACTGGCGTACTGTCAACACATCTTCTCTATAGACATCGGTTAATTTCTTTCTGCCTTGAACAGCATTTTTACCTTTTCTATAGTAAAAAAGTAAAATATGACGAAAATGCTACTTATTGCTCTCCATATTTAAAAGGGCATCAACCAAAAACTACTGCGTAGAATCAATTGGACTTTTTCATACACAAACCTTGTTATATCAGCTCTTAAAGCATATAATGATTATGCGGCTTAAGTGTGAAGTTGGATGCAAAAAAATACAATTAAATCCTCTGTCGGGAAAAAACGAAATTACTTTCCGAATAACCCAATATATTGCGATATTTAATTCACGCTATATTCATTACCGCGCATCTATCTCACGAGTTCCATGGAATCCTTCAAAAGAATTCACATTTTCTCAGTAATTTTCAAGAATGCGCCGAACGATCTTTTGCTAATGATTTTCATCGTAATCCTAGCCTTGTGTTGTCGCTCTTATTAATACTAGATTGCCCAAGGAAGTCATTTTGACTGCTTTTTAATTTCAATTAGAAAAACAATTATGTATATAATGACACAATTTCTTAGAATTTTATGACTTTTTGTACAACATATAAATGCATTTATTAATAATTGTAGTTAACTCCCCCTCCTTCATTTCCGGTATATATATGTTATACCCATATTGCCTAAAAGCAGTCAAAATGACTGGCTTGGGAAATTTTAAATAATCAAATGACTCTTATTATTGAATTGAGTAAATTTCTTATATTACCAGTTTAGCTCTGTATTGAAATAACAGTTTTCATTTTTTTTCGATTACCCTTACATGATAACATACAAGTACATGATAAATTGTCGTTTTGGGCGTATGCATGATAAGTTGCAGTTGCTTAATAAGCTAAAGTAGTATTTGTTATTTCAATCTTTATGCAGTGATAGTTGTTCTAACAAGTTGTTTATTTTATTTCTTTTGCACCCTAAATTCATGAAAGAAATGGAGAATAGAAGTGAGTTATTGGAAAAGCTAACGAACATAAGTGAAGAGTGCTCCGATATAGAATCAGATGTAACAAATTCTGAACTATCATCTGAAGATGAAGCGGATTATATTCAAAGTGAAACATCTGACACTGAAGATAGCGATGAAGAGTCGATCACCAATGATGAAAATGAAAGCGTCATCAATATGCCCAGGAAAAGATGTAGAGTGCCAAGTAGTTCAGACTCTGATGAAGAAACAGAAAACACCTTTCAGGAGACCGAAACAGCTGTCGATGGTACTGTGTGGTCAAAAATTGATGAAGGTGGTATTCCTAGAAGGTTACCATTTACTTGTATTTTAAAGGGTGTGAAAGGGCCAACAGATCAACTGCAACATCATCAAATGCAACCCATTATAACAAACGCAAAATTTGTCAAGTACGACTTTGCCACAACAACAAAACAAATAATATATGTGAAAAATGTCAAAGGTATGTTTGCGGAAAATGTGCACATAAAAAGATTTCCACTTTTATTTGCATGAAATGTACAAATAATAATGCATAAATTATTTTTTTTTTCCAAGTGAAGTAAATTTTTTTTATTGTTAATATTTACTAATAACTTGTTATATAACTGTAAATAATATACAAAATATTAAAAATAAATTTTAAACAAATTTCAAAACACATTAGTTATTCGTTCACAATGCTGTCATTTTGACTGCTTTTGGATAATATAGGTATATACTAAGTTTCGGTCTTTCTAGTGTTAATCGCGACCAGTGGTAGGATTAGAGAGAAAAGGGAGAAGATTCTCCGTGCAAATCGACTATTATCGCTGGACCGATGTGAGAAGCGTATCTGAAAGCAGTCTCGTAGTTGCATCCCTCACGTCACAATATACTTTTGGTCTTTCGAGCCAAATATTGATGACACTGATCCTGTGAGCAGTCTAAGAAGCCACGTAAGGAAACGAAGCAGTCGAGTTACTAGCAGCCTATCCCAAATAACGAATTATCAGAGAATCAATGAACTGTCGGAAGTCGCAGTGATAAAATCTGCCAGACTCATCAACCTGGTAGCATTACATCTTTCAAGTAAGACTATTTATTTGTCCTTTCGTATTCTCTTTCTCAGTGGAAGCCTCTGCCGTAGAAAACTTAACTGGCTTAAAATTTAAGCGTCGAATTTTCAAAGCTCAATTAACGCGTTTTATAGATATAATTCAATTTTGTCGAATGAATAAAAACATATATCATTTAAGGTCAAAAATTAATCATATGAAGGAAAGCTTCACTATTTTCAATGAAATTCAAGATACTTTATTAAAATACTTCCCCGTTGCGTAGACGTACTTAGACGAAAAGCTTGATATTGAGGATAATTACGTAAAAACATTGTCAATTGCAGAAAGATTAATAGTAATAGTAAACACAAGTAAAGTTTTATAATCTAAACGATGATCAAACGATATATCTACCGCGAATCGCACTGCCCAATTTTAGCGGTCGATATAAAGATTGGTCCGGTTTTGCGAATTAATTCAAATCTTCCATTCACAATAATCGTTCCCCGGACGACTATAGACGTTTAATTTATCTAAAATCATGCCTACAAAGCGAACTCGCGTCATTCATTTCTTTTATAAACATTACCGCATCGAATTATGCTCTCGCTTAGAACAACATTGATTGACTATTACAATCAACCAAAACTGCACTGCAACGTGGTATGAAGATCTCTGATCGAATGGATTTCTTATCTCGGATCAATTATTTAAATTTTTACATGAAATGAGAAGCTTACTCTTACAGACATATTCAAGCTCATCAACGATTATTGCATAGAAGCAACCACGGTTAAAAAAATTCTTCCGGCGCATATTAAACTCGGAGATTATCCTAAATATTAAAATATACACATGCTATCAAAACCGCAGGAAACTTTCTCAAAGACATGCTTTGCACCATCCGTGCAACAAATCATTACGCATCCAAATATCATAAGTTAATCGAAGCAACGATCGAGTAACATGGCGAACAATGTCGAAAAAATAGAATCTTAGCAAAATTGCTTCCGCACGAATCATAATGCGATCGAATCCAAGTTACAAGGAACTTGTAAACGATGCAATCTTTCATATCATATCTTATTCATCATATCTTTCATAACAAATCCATAACAAACAAAAATGGCACCATCGGAACCATTACTATCAAATACATACTCTTCAAGGCACTTCACATGTACGCTCAAAGGCAAACCTTAACTTTCATCTTCTCCCCTTTTTCTCTTAACGCTTTGTCTTATTCGCTCTTACTCACTTCCTCAATTGTAAGCTGAATAATAAGCGGACTTGCAGTCGTATGGACGATGGCAGATTCCAGCATCACGATTCTTTACATGTCAATATTATCAAAAATTAAAACAAACGTGGAAAGCATTAGTGCAATCAACAATATGGAGGAAATGGCATCAAAGTCAAGCAGAACATTTCTAAGTTATGTATTCCGAAAAAGACAATACGCCGCCTAAGCGATGAATGTTAGATCACGTTATCACAAGCCATCCTGATGAGGTAGGGATCGTTTACGTAGCAACAATCCACAGGGTCACAAAAACGCACGAGCAAAGTGTTAAGAGCGTTGCATCGCTGCCAACCAAGGCAGATTAAATACAGTTATATGTAATTATTAACTGTTTATAAATTTTATTTCTTAGTTGATTAATTCGAGTAACGTATCAATGTAATTAACTTATAAGTTCAACATATGTCAACTTATAAGTCATTTATACTACACATATATGTATTCGTATTCATACACTATCATATTCGAATCAACGAATATAATCCAAATATAACATTAATAGATCATTTATGTCAAATAAATCTTAGCGAATCTCCAACGAATATCTTTATTCTTCTTTGCTTTAACACGTTGAGCGCCACGCCGATTTTGAAGACAGTCCCCGTCAGGCCACGCGCGCCACTTAGAAGCGCTGGTATTATAGTACGAATATATTGTAAATCGTGTTACAATAAAAATGTATCAAAAGATAGTAGACAAATGGCCAGGAAAAAAAACTAAACGAGTTGTCACATTTTGTAATACCTGTAAAGGAGAACCGTTTTTATGTTTACCGTGCTTCAATGATATCCACAAATCTTGTAAAGTGTCAAAATTAAGTAAATTTTGAATAATTTTACTGCAATTCCATAAAACAGTGTAAATTTTATATAGTTCTATATCATGTTATACGCTGTCAGCCAGCGGTGATTAACGCTGCCTAAATGTAATTTCAGTGTCAGCCAGCGGTGGTTGACGCGGCCTAAATGTAATTTCAGTGTCAGCTAGCATTGGCTGACGCGGCCTAAACGGAAAATCCAGTGTCAGCCACCGATGGCTGACGTGGCGCTTAACGTGTTAAACGTGATCATTTAAGGGGGCGAGTATGTTGACGCACACGTGTGTCTCTCAGTTAATCATAGTAATTTTTCCTAAGAGTCATATATCACTATTGGAAATGTCTGTCCTTGGGAACTTTTTGGAAACTCGCTAAGAATGAGCATAGATAAAAAATACATAGCCATTTTTGTTCGAGCTTATGCATTTTTTTGTCAAGTATATAGTTTCAATAATATGTTTGATCAGACAATAAACAAACATTGAAAGTAGATGCCTGAAATATCCATTGACACCCTCTAGTCTACAAAATCATCAAAACAAAAGGATAACACATAGGATTATTTAAACATTTGAAAGAACTATCCCGACCCTTCTCCGATCAATAGTCATCTTTCATTTCCATGGATTGATTGTATTTCATTTCCGCTCTGTTTTACTCCTTTCCTACTCTCATTACTGTTCTTGCGGACAATTCGAGAGACACCAAAAAGTCAATCAACCTTTCGAACTTACATCGTTCAGATCTCCGAGTCGTATTAAAGATTACTCTTTTAGAAATAGCTAGCACTACTAACTTTACGTTAATATACACGAACACATCTACCATTGTATCTCACTTTAACAAATATATTGCGATATTTAATTCGCGCTATATTCATTATCGCGAACCTATCTTATGTTATTTTTCAAAGGAATTCACCTTCTCTCATTAATTTGGGAGAACATTATCGAGTAAGATCAAAAAGATTATCAAAGGACCATCAGGAGCGTGTATCAAAGTGGAATATTACCTCGAACAAACTAATCTCATAATTTCGAAAGAAATTGACGTAGAGCTCATCACAAAAAGGAAATGAAGATCAATCATAAAGTTGATAATGTTCTTGGATATCGATTTAATGATAATTTGGATAGCACTTGTTTAGCAAATTATAGATACGATCATTGTATTTATTTCAAAACCATCGGTGAAATTAGAAATGATGAGAAAAATTTTAAGTAGAATAACGATGATTCTAAAGAAGAGAATCTATTGATCTATGCTGAAGTAGAAGATGAAAAAGAAATTGAAGATGATGGTAAAGAGTATGAGCCGACGATCGTTTATGATTCAATCGACGATAGAAATGATTATCTCGTCAATAATGATTCCAGAGATAAATTTAATTCTAATGAGAGGGATGTTGGTGTCTGTTCGATCATTGAATTAGCAAGTCTCGATTTAAATTCAAAATACTTAACACGGTGTATCATAAAAACGAAGTTAAATAGATGATCATGACCAATAATACTAATAATTTGGATATAACAGGAAACAGTACCGAGAGCAGAAATTGAAACATAAATTGAAGAATGAGTTTAGAAAAAATCAGAGTAAAATAAAGGGAAGTTTAAATTTCAAAATTCTTAAAACTGCAGGTATAATTAAGATATTTGTTTGTTTATTAAGATAATGTTTGTCCGAGAATATTTTTAAATAATACGAGAGAAATTGCTTCTATGTATTTATTACTGTGTTATCATTATTCCATCAATTTAACATAAGTACTTATTCAATACGATCAATATTTCAAAAATGCTTTTTCCAATATTCATTACAAATCATATATGTTATGTTTTACATGTATGCTTTTAAGAGATATAGGGATTCACGCGAAATAAATATCAGGGTAGATTGAATTTCTACTTACCGATTTTCAAAAAGGATTACGTAAATGAATATTTTCACGATCCGTTCGTAATACTTACTCACTCGTGTGTTTTCATAACTCTTTAAGTCATCTATTTAATCATCACCTCTTTCCCTATGTGTGTGCATTCGCGCATGCGTGCAATGTAAAAATCTTTCTCTTGAAGATATAAAATTTAGTTATTATGAGGAATTTTTTCATTGATTCTCATCTAACCATAATACACAATTTGAAAACAAGATTATATTATTTTAATTATTTAATAAAATCACATTTATTTGCAAAGATATTTCTTTTTATAATTTAGTCCTTTTTATTATTACATTTTTTTCAAAATATACTCTTTATTATGCAAGTTTAAGTATAACTAAACTTACAAAAAGAAACATTTAAAATTTCTGAACTTAGGAATATGAACTAAGGAATAATTTTATAGCGATTAATGTTAATAATTACAATAATTATTAATTATAATTAATTATATTATAATAATTACAGTTCTACGCGATTTTTTCAATTTAAAAAAATTGGAGTAAAGCTACTTCCAAAAGAAATTATATTTTGTTAATCATTAATGATGCATCAATTATAAAACAGAATAATACGAGTAAATATAATATAATATCGAATGATAAAAAATAATTGGAAAAATTAATTATTAAAGATAAACATTTTTAACAATTAAAAAAAAACATTAATTGTCAATTGCCAATATCTTTTAGTTCATTTTTAATTGTAAATTGTAAAGAAGAAAAGAAAAAAAAAGGAAAAAAAAGAACAAAATATTGCAAGATAAAGTAGCTATGCGCTGATAGTGAAAGAACAGCGATTCATTTTTCAACCTATCTCTACAATAACATATTTTAATACAATAATAACATAAGCAGGTTTAATAGTACTTAGTCTATGAGCAATAACTATCTCTAGTTACATTTTCTAACGCATTGTGAACCATTCTTTCGCTTTCATAATCCAATGCATTAAATTTAAAAAAAAAATAAAATTCATATAGAATACAGAATAAGATACGTGCCTAATTATATTTAATCTCTTTACATATCATTGTTTTGACTAATGTTAAAATCGATGATTGCTTTAATTCACCAAATAATATTACGCCTCTCTCGTCATTTTAAATTTCATAACTTCTTGGAAATTTTGTAATGAATTCATGAGCATTAGCTTCTTTTGCCGCTTTTATGATCTGTAACATTAAATGATGATACAATATATAATGATATATTTTGAAAAAATATTAAAATTTTTATTCATATATTATTTTTTTTTTTTTTTCATATATTATTATTTACCTTCTCATCCGTCGCAACTTGTTTTCAATGACAAATATTCCCCATTATACTAGTCGCAAAAAGTACAGGTTCTTAATTTATATGAGTTAATACAATACTTCTAAAATAGCTAGAATGAAGAGACCTAATGTCCCATTTATCAATAGATATGCTACCCTCGTCGACATCATAAAGAAAGGATATCCAAATTAAAATTTTTCAAAATAATGTGATTCGATCGACTTGGATAAATTTCAAATTTTTATATTCTATATTCCCTGAGTCTTTTCTTGTATTTCCTCCGACCATCATTGGTGATGGTGGTATATTTAAGTACAACAAAAGAAATTTCAAATCGATTATAAACAATATATGTAAAATCTTGCAAGTAAACATAATAAAATATTTTAAAAATACAGGCACTTGAATTGATTCCTCTTACGTATGTTCCAAGCAGTAAAGATAGTTGAGAGAAAGATCTTTGAATTATTTCGGTTACCATTAAAAATGCCATAAGATCGCCAAATGTTAATTGTCCAATTGATATTAAATGATCACTAAAGTACAATGAACGAAGTAAAATACTATTTCAAAATAAATCTGTTCCTGCTAAAAACAAACCAATACCAAATTCTAAATTTTCATATAACTCAGTTGCACGTTCAACTTCTTTAGAAAATACTTCTGTTTCTTGATTTCCTGCTACAAACGTTTTTACCTGTAAAAAAGAAGAAGATCATTATCAAATTAATACGTTGATCGTCACGGTGGTCATATGTGGCCGCAATTGTTTCACTATAGTCATCGGTCACCAAAGTACTTCAAATGTTTATAATTGTAAAAGTTGAAAGAACATTGACAGTCACTGAATTTTCAACAACATGACTAATTAAAAAATACTTTAAAATAACATTCTTGCCCATGTTTATACAACCATTTTTATTATTATTTTACCATTATATGTTTAGAATAATAAGAATACTTTCGTAACGTTAAAACAAGTAATTTCGGAGTTATGGTCAACGTATCAATGTTCCATTGGTATAGCATTTGAGCAGATTTTAAAGTATAGAATAATTCTTAATTTACCGTTGGTATATTTTGGATAACTTCTTCACAGACAGCAGCTTCCACTATTTGATTTTGAGTTTTTGTAGAAAACTTATGCAAGTTTTTTTCCCAATAGATTACCAATAAATATAACTATTGGCATACATAATAATATTGATACTCTGAGCAGAGGCTATAACATTATTACAGAAATAACACAACCAATAATTTGTGTAGAACTTCTTTAGCCTTACGATGTACATATTTTGAATATATATTTGAAATTTTTGAAAATACATAAAATGTGCATACTTGTGCAACATATATATGTGCCAGCACAAATGTTGGTCTAAGAAGTATTTCCAAAGTATTCAATGTAGAATCATTTTTTTTGTCTTGGACTATTTTTGTCACAATATTTATGATATTGCCAAAAGATTGCGGTATCCAAGAATTTAACATTGTAACCATTAGGGCGCTCTACAAATAAAAAAATATACAGTATGTAGTGAAACAATATGGATTTACACAAAGACGGTAGAAAATATCTCATTCGGTATCGCAACACTTACACAATTAATTAAATTTATATTACCTAATAAATTTAATTTCTGTTGGTCGATAAATAAATTTTATATCTATCTATAATCTAATTTGATTAGAGTATTTTTTGTTATATCATTTTTATAAACATTTCAAGGAAGATAATTGTATTATGTACGCTTAATTTACTTTTTATTAATATTATCATACTTACTGACAAAGAAATCAATAAATACCAAATATATGGATATAAATACTCCAAAAAGTCTTTCCATGAAAAATGCGACTGATCAGTACCTCTTGTTACTTCATTATTTTGTTTATTTGCTTGAAATTTGTTTCATATTTATTTTTAATGTTTAGTTGCATCCGTTGCTAATGTTCTTCAACCAACTTTATAAATGTTTGATAGAATCTTTGCTTTCTTGTACTCTTGTTTAATAGATGAACTAACTGTATAGTTGAAGCCTCTCTTGAATTGAATGACGACATTGCTCTTTCTTTTTGACGAATTACTCAAAAGGAATTCTCTGAAAAAAAGATTTTTATATTTATTATTCTTAATGATGTTCAATATTAGCAATAATATACAAAGATGATTTGTAAAAAAAAGGAAAAAAAATTGTAATATCAAGTACAATTTCTTTTGCTAAAAGCTTATAATGATTTAAAGAAGAATAATTACCTTGCAGTTAACGGAAAAATAACGGATAATTCGTTATATCGAATAATTCGTAATAAAGACATTATAGTAAAATATTTTATGATATATCTATATATATTGAGAATATGGTTATGCAAATGATTTTTTGAATATTGGTATTAATTTAACATAATTATTACACATAACGAAAGTATATCACTATAACAAGCCATAGGATCAAACGTATCTATCAATCTATTTTTTAAACGAAGATTGATTATAATATTAAGGTAACTTAACCTTATACGTCTAATAAGAACAGCGCTATTATTTCTTTATCAGTTTTCCATTTCCAGAACAGATCGTTAGATGGCGTTGAAGAATTCAGGCGTAATTACACCAACCCACCATTAAAAGAGATTTTTTTTTCCTTTTTTTGGAAAGAAATATATAATTTTTCTTTATTTTCTTTTTTTTATACTTTTTGTAAAAACAATTAATTTTTATTATTAGATGAATGAAACAACATCGTATCAATCGAACTCGGGTTGAGAAATTTTTTAACGTTTGATACTAAATTCGAATATGGAAAATCAATTATTTTTAGGTACTTTTCTTTTTTTTTGTATGCATTATGTTTTGTTTGTACATTTATTTTATTACATATAAAATATACTTACAGCATATTAATATATAGTATCATGTGCATTTTACATATTTTCAAAAAAATATTTGAATGGTAATATATAAATACTACATACAATTGTATTTACAATTATTTACAAATATTTACAATATATTTACACTATGTAGTACAATATATTTACAATATATTATACTACGATAATTCATTATATAATACTAAATTACTATATTAACACATACTATATAGATTTAATTATTTTTATATACCTATACATATATCTTAAAAAATCTGCATATATTCATGTTCTTTACTTTATATTAGATTCTCTCTTTTACGTATTCGTGCTGTGTGTGTGTGCGTGTGCGTGTGTGTTTGTATATATTTATATATTCCTATATATTTTTCATTTTAATTAATAAATATTTATTGAATTTATAATAGTATAATATCAGAAAGGACGAAAAATTGACAAATTTAAAATGAAACTATTAAACGAAATGTATAACGAATTACTGAACGAAAAAAATAGTTATAAATTTGAGAACATTAATAATATGAAGGGAATATATCATTGAAAATATAATTAATGAAGATTTACAATTGCAATTATTCTTTTGGAAATTTTTCGTAGTTCTATTGCCGATGCACGATTGAGACTACATATATAATGTATATATACCTGTATATATAGGTATATATGTGATGGGGAATACATTATAATGCGAACAAATAAAAATGAGAATTAATTGTAGCAGGTAACAGGTTTCCCTTATGAAAACCTCTTTATAAATGTAAACTGACCGTCAGTGGTAAATGCAACTTTTCCACGAACAGATGTTGCATTTGAAAATATATTAAGGGTCGGAACGTTTTGTTAGTTTATGTCCTTGAATCAGTATAAATCTGCTCTTGTAAATGGTTTTACTGGACGGGCAATAAACTGTCGTGATATTGTAAACTTGAGATAGAGAGAGATACAGGGGGGAGAGAGTGAAAGAGAGAGATGAGCGATATGGACAAATCTCATGTTAGCATTATCCGCTTAGAAAATACGTCAATGAGAGACTATGAAAAATTCAAATTGAAACATTGAACTTGTTCGTTAATTGTTATTTAAGACTTCCCATATACAAAAGTAGATAAATAAATAAAAATAAAGAAAGTTAAAAAAACATGTGCACATGTGTAGAAATAAAATTCGAGCACGTGGGTAATCCAAGTGGGTCGGAATTATCTTTCGACACGCACACACTTGCTTCTGGCCGGTTTCACATATTCTCTTCCCTCTCACTCATTCGTTATAATTCTTTCTCTCTCTCTCTCTCTCTCTCTCTCTCTTACTTCCTCCCTTTTACTCGCTATCTATTTCTTCTTCCTGTTCAATTCTTCGCTCTCTATAGAACCTGTATTTCCTATTCTTTCTTACACCCTCCTACAAACCGTAAACACACCCACTGCTCCATTACTATTTTGCCGTAGTTTATAATTTTATAAACGACTCATCTCGACTTCAAGTATTTACTTCTCTCTTCTTAACACTATCTTCCCATTTATAATTTCACACATCTATGTATATGATATTTATATTAATATATATATATGTATGTATGTATGTATGTATGTATGTATACATGTGTATAACTATCTATCTTTGATTTATCAGTTGCATATATGCGTGTGAATATTTATATTGAAAAGCATCGTTCTGTTTGACTGATTGATATTCATTCACATGTTCATTACAATTTTTATAATATGAACTAATTTATTAATTTATTTATGACTCCTGATATCCATGATATTAGAACCATTATCAATAATTATACATAACATAAAAAAGAAACTATTCTTGATGAAATTATTTCCAATTTTTGTAGACTATCATATTTATGTAAGAAAACTTAATTTGAGTAAAATTAAAATAATTTTATGTATTTATATACATACATTTTTTATTTTTTATATAATATATTCTGCTTTTTTTTTTTACAGAATACCAATGGTTCATAATATATGTAATCAACTGAAACTAATTTACTAATTATATCCGGAACATACATATTATTTATTCTTTTTAGTAAAGATCAATATACGAATTCGTTTCCATATCTGCAAAATTTCTTTCCCAGCCCTATTTTGTTATGGATTCCACTGTAGAAGTTAATTTCATATTATTATTACTATTACTATTACAATAATAATAATAATATGTAATGTAATAATATAATAATAAGAAGCAGAAAAAGAATAAATTTATTTTATATACACCATGACACATATGATGACGTTAATTTATGATAACAAAAGAAGTAAGAATTGATGTTTATATAATAAGTAATATCAAATACATTCACAAGTACGTGTAATCTTTTCCATTCAAAGTAAAACTTTTTTCTCAGAAGCTTCGCTACAAAAATATGTGGGAGTTATTGGTAGGCAGTAGTAGAGAAACGCGCGGAGTACAAAAGTTTCTAACGGTATAGATTTTCATTTGTCAAGCGAACTGCAATCGAATGTTTTCGAAATATATGAGGATAATGGATAATGTAACAAACGAAAGAGAAAACAAATATCGGGAAGGGAATACAGAGTTGATTGTAAGAAGCAAAGGAATCAAGACGTACTTAAAATCACATGTGTTTCGATTTTACGATTGAAGATCATAAGACTTAAAATTAAGTTAGTTTTCTTTTGTGTTTACAATATTAACAATTCTTCAGAAATAAGCAGAAAATATACGTGTAATAAGTATTCGTAGAGTCCTTGATTCGTGATATTGTACATGGGATAAATACAAGATAATATATCTTTTATCAATATATTTAGGATTAGTATATCTGGAGGAATTGTAAATACAGACAATATTATAAATTTAATTATATTCACCAATGATAACTATAAAATGAGATGAAAATGAAACTAGTGAAGAAGAAAAGAAAATTATTATATATTTATATAATAAGTACAAAAGACTGAGTGAAGTTTCTAAAATTGTGGGTAGACCACCATGGTCCACGATTCCAGGAATCATTGATAGACATGGATAATCCATGAAACAAGCGTAAAATCAAAATAAATTAGTACACTAACCGATACATAATTCGAAAAATAAAACAAAATCCAAAGATAAGTGCAGTAAACATCGCTGTTGAACTTAAAAATAATCTTAACCCTTTCGCGAGGGGTGCCGTCTATATACGACAGTCACTTTTCGGCCCACGGCGGCTGATGCTGCTTATACATGGCAGTCATTTATTAGTTTACATCGGCTGACGCCGTCTAGATATGGCAGTTTGTTGTTGGTTTATACAGTGTTATTACCGATGCTACTCTTACACTTAGCAAAAGACGCATAATTTTTTTTTCCTCATGTCCATCATATAGGACGTCATCATATCAATGTAATACGCATTAGATATAAGATGGGGATACACCTTTACATACTTTTCAATCTCTTTATTATTCTAAAGGACGATACAAGTTTTAAAAAATTTATTTCCATCAATCACTAAAATCATTATATAACACATTCGAGCCCGACGAAAAGGGAGTCATAAATAAAACAAACTAATTCTCTTATAAAACACACGATAGTAAATAATAGATATATCTTAGCGCTTAAGACATTCGTAGTTTTATAACTAAAATTCTATAAAGAATATAATACGAACACAATGGAAAGGACAGAAAGAGAAAGTGAAAAGGCATTGAGATACAGATGTTTTTCAGATGTAGAAAAGCAACATTTGGACACAGATGTGTTCCAAAGAGGGAAAGAGAAAGTGGAAAGGATCGAGAATCAACAGATGCGGGATGGAACGCTCCGGACGGTTGGAAATTCTCTTCCCACCATACACGGATACTATGCTCCCCACCATGACTTACGACGGCATCATCCCCACCATGGTTCACGGCGGCGACACCCCTACCACTCTCGGCAGTAGCGACATCTCGAGCCGCCTACCGCAATTCAATAGAGTATATAAGCCATGCAGAATGGTTATTCTGCCGTTCACTTCTCGGAGGTTACCTTGTCGGTTGCTTGGACATTTTGAGTATTATAAAGGGCAGCCAACTTTGTATATTCACTTGAATAATTCCGGTTGTGCGTGTCGAAGTTTATTCAAGATCCTTCTTATTCTCTTCATTAAAATCTGTAAGGTTACTCATCTCTACGATTCAAGAATCAATTAAACAAGTGAACTCTACCGCGTATACAACAAATTCTGTCACGTGGTATATCCTTCCACTCCTTTCTATTTAGCCGTAAAACTTCAAAGTTATACTTTCGTTAGAGGTGCGTACGGCTCGCCCGAGTGAATCTTCATCCTTTCTCTTGAAATCCTCACGTATGTCGAGAACTCGTCGTGTCGATAGGAAGTATCATTTGTGCCGGCTTCTCGCGACGTTACATGATACTCATATGTACTTCACCTCGGGATCTATGGCAACAAGAAAGCGAGCAAGGGGAACGATGGACCTTACCGCATCATCCCGATTACGTTCAACAGGAAGCATGTATCAATAGTTCATTTATCATCCCATGACCTGCGAACACCCAAGTATTTGAGGATCGAAGCGGAATTTACGGGGATTAGGAAACAAGGTAAGTGTATTCATTAATTTCTCTAGTGGCGTGTCTCGAGTCATTCTGTGTGTGCTTGTATACCAATCCAGAGCCAAGAACTGCATAGAACAGATAAAGACGCTATTTATTATTTTTCGTTTTTGCGTAGCATAATGTCTCGTAATCGATTTGAATATAGATAAAAATTATTCAAACTATGTTCCATCGAAAGGTATATATAGTCCGATAAAATACATGTAGGAAGAGAAATCAGGAAATATCAGATTATTTTAATGTTTTTCGGTCAATTAAGGAAAATAATACTATATCATAGACGCCGTCAAATTTATTTTATGCACAATGGTGCACCACCACATTTTATTAGATATTTATCGGTATGAGAATTTCGAACTCGTTGGATAGGACATAGGCTTGCATCTCATTTGTGGCCGCCTCGTTTCTCCAGAGATCTTATCCCTATCGATTTTTGAATTTTTGGATGAGGAAAAGAGAACAAAAAAGGCATTTCAGCTTTACAAGTTCATCCGCAGATCAAGACTATAAAGAAAGTTGTGCGTTCTATGTTGCCAAAAAAAAGAGACAAATTCGCGAACGCCAGGAAGCGAAAAAAAAGTAAAAATGACTGCAACATAATGTTCTAATTATCTCAAATTAATTGTGTTTGAACTGTTTTAGCGAATACCATGCTAAGTGATATAATATTATTTATCATTTTAAATATAAATTTATATATGTATGTAAAAAAAGTATACTTTCTTCAGGTAGATTTGCCGCGCTTCTCGTGGCCCGCCCTTCCATTGTCTTTTGTTATCTACAAATTCTTTTGTTACCTACAAATCGAACCGTTAAGATTTGGAAGAGAAACGGGCAGTAGGAAATAGAACTTAGGCGATAGAAGTAGCACGAGAGTGTATAAAGAAATTCATAAAAAATAATATATTAAATAAAATTTAAGTAGTATGAATAATAAACGTAAATTGTCGTTTCTTTGTTCACAGAAGAACATATTTTCGTTTATCACCTCACTTAATCAATCCGAGATATTATATGTATATATAATTTGTATATGTATATGTATATTTTTTATTTTATTTAATATATATTTATTATTTTATATATTTTATATTTATTTGTGCCAATTCCATTAAATACTTGTTACAAATGGAATTGTTTAAATTCCTAGTAAAATCCTATTTAATTGAACGAAAAAGATCATCAGTTATTTACGGGTAACGGGAATATGAAAGCATAGCCGTAATTCAAATCGGGGTAACACGTTATCCAACGTGACGGATTTTTACTCTTACATCACGATTTCGTCATTCTTTATGATGTATCAAAATGGAATTTTATATAATCAATATTACATGAAAGAAATTAGAGAAAGAAGTGTAACCATCGGCTGACCTTACTTAAAATTTCGATTAGAATTTCCTGTATACATATAACTTATAATTGCATCGTCTTTATACTTCATTTTTCTATAATATACGTACAATAAATTTTTCAATATTCACTTGTTTTTTTTTATTATTTGTTTTCTACAAAAAATGTACAGTCTGTCTCATCTACCAGAAGCGATCATTTTTGATAATTTTTTTTTATTTCTTATAACAATTCATAGACGTATAATATAGCAAATAGCATAAAAATAGGCTTCTTTGGTCATTTTATCATAGAATTTGTTTTTCTTTTCTGTGTACACACGCGTACATAGAAACATTTAATATTTTCTTAGGTGAAAAATTAAACAATAAATAATACATAATAGTAAAAGGAAAGAAGACAAAGTTTTACATAAATGTACAACATTGCATTATTCTATGGATATTCAGACATGTTTAAATGATGAATGAAATCAATGGTGTTATTCAATCCATCCCTAGAAAAGTTCTAAAATTGTAATAGATTTTAGAAAAATAATCTCTATTTTAAGCCCGTATTCAGCCTGCATTCATTTGTATATTCAGTCTGTATATGTTTCAAGATCATCGCTTTTGGGGTGTTATTAAATTTTTGTCTCTTTCGCCTGAACGAATCACGATCATCTAGAAACTTTTGTATATTAATTTTCGGTTATTCTAATAAGAAAATTTAGTTTTTTTTACAAAGACCCCATGTATTTTAATGTCCTGTTAATTGTTCATTAAAATTTTTTCTATTAACAAACGAAAACCATATTCTATAAAATCTATAAATAATCTACAAATATTATATAAAAAATTTTATAAAATCTTAAATAATAGACAATAAAATAATTATGACATTAAGTTATATAAGTAACAAAAACATTCCAATAGTATATTAAACATAACATGTTATAAATATTAAATAGTAATAATTTGACAAATTTAATATTTTTAACCAGACTAAAAAACTCGATTAGATATGGTTTTTACTTTCTTTCATAACAAATAACAAGTTTCATTGGAGGCATTAACGATTTATGCCATTACCTAACCGCGTCTAAAACGTTATATATAAAACGACTTCTTTTATTTATAAAAATAAGAATATGCAAGTATTTAAGCTGCACAAACAAATGCGGCAAATGACATCAAATTAGTAACGTGCAGGTTCAAAAAAAGTTTTAAATCTGATTTACCAAAAAGTTCTGCTTGATTATAAAGTTATATTATAGCATGAAAATGCATCATTGAAAGCAGAAATGTTTTGTAAAAGTATTTCATGCTAGAAGAAGATTTGATTATTAGTTGAGAGGATTTAGGCCATGGTAAAACAGGCATTCAAGATATTTTACGTATATGTTTACGTGATAGGAGAAGTAATCTTTTTTTTAATTTTTGTGTTACGTTTTGTTTTGCTGCCATTGATGAAGACACTAATACACACAAATCCTATTTTAGGGTTGATACATCTTCGTATTTTCTTTCATTAGGTATATCAAGTATAACTATAGGATTTTTCTTAGCCATTTAAAGACTAATAGATTTGATTATCAGAAATATCAACACCTATAGATCGTTTAACCAAATTTTGATCAAGGGCAGTTTGTAACAATTTTGTATGCGAATCTGCGTAAATTTGATCTAATTCTTCCACTTGCGATATCAAATCGTTTAAACATTTAATATCATCTTTTATCTTGCTTTTAATCTCAGTTGTATTTTTTTTTTCTTTGAAAGTCCCACTTTCCTACTTCCATATAATCAAAACAATCAGATTTACGTTTAAAGTTGCTCATGTTTTTTTTTAAATATTTTATTTAAAAATTATATTTAAATATTTTATAAATTTATATATTTTATGTTAATTGTAACTTTGCTTGAGAAATAATTTCTGATTGATTATCAACTATTTCTGTATAATTGTTGGAAAATATTTTATTTTCTCTACTGGTATCATTACCAGTAATATATTTATTGATTTTTATATTTCCTTTAATCGTGCTATTAGACTCTACTGATATTTCAATATTTTCGTAATGAATAGTATATTTCATAAAACTCTCAACATTCTTTACATTGTTTTTATCAATATTAGTATTTCCATTCCAAAAATTTGTAATATTTTTATATTATACAAGTTATTCAGTGCGGAAATTTTATTATTTATTTTTTTATGTCAAAATCATTATTATTATATTCATCTATATTACAAGGCACCTTTGGTACTACATTGGGGAACAGTAGTCTCGGTTGTTAACATTTTATCATATGTACTATAATCAAAGAAATAAAATTTCAGAAAGATCAATAACTCAAGAAAGCAAGCATACCTATATCTAATGATAATATCTTAAATGATAATAGGTCAATTGTCATACCGTCTGATGGCCTTTTGAATTGGATATAAATTTGTACCGGTTGTTCTATTTCTTGTGTACAATAATTAGAAGTTCAAAACTCAATTGCTGTCTAATTGTAATAAATTATATAGTAATAGAAGAAAATATAAAGTTTACAATAGTAAAAAAAGTAATGTTTTGTACCTGTTTGTGTACTTGAGATGGTTGAAAATCTACAAATCCTTCCTATATAACGTGTCCGTTTTTTCTTCAAACAATCTAATTTGAATATGTACTTTTAGCTTGCACTTTTTCACATAAAATTATTTTCCCCATATCATCAGTAGCAATAGCATTGTAATGACTTATCACTGAACCTACCAACACTTCATGTATACCTATTCCTACCACGATGGCTCAGATGACCGAACTTAAAATAAAACATTTCATCATTTACAATGAAGATAATAGCCAATAGTCTAGAATGTGTCCAGACCAGAAAATCTCTTCGCTTACAATATCGTATGAGATTCGTGGTAAGGAAATCGGACCAAACATGTAAATAGAATTAAGATGGACTTAAACCACATGTGATTCGATTTTACGATTGAAGATTATAAGATTTAAAATTAAGTTAGTTTTCTTTTGTGTTTACAATATTAACAATTCTTCAGAAATAAGCAGAAAATATACGTGTAATAAGTATTCGTAGAGTCCTTGATTCGTGATATTGTACATGGGATAAATACAAGATAATGTATCTTTTATCAATATATTTAGGATCAGTATATCTGAAGGCATTGTAAATACAGACAATATTATAAATTTAATTATATTCACAAATAATAACTATAAAATGAGACGAAAATGAAACTAGTGAAGAAGAAAAGAAAATTATTATATATTTATATAATAAGTACAAAAGACTGAGTGAAGTTTCTAAAATTGTGGGTAGACTACCATGGTCCACGATTCCAGGAGTCATTGATAGACATGGATAATCCATGAAACAAATGTAAAATCAAAATAAATTAGTACACTAACCGATACATAATTTGAAAAATAAAAAAATCCAAAGATAAGTGCAGTAAACATCGCTGCTGAACTTAAAAATAATCTTAACCCTTTCGCGAGGGGTGCCGTCTATATACGGCAGTCACTTTTCGGCCCACGGCGGCTGATGCTGCTTATACATGGCAGTCATTTATTAGTTTACATCGGCTGGCGTCGTCTAGATATGGCAGTTTGTTGTTGGTTTATACAGTGTTATTACCGATGCTACTCTTACACTTAGCAAAAGAAAAATTTTTTTTTCCTCATGTCCACCATATAGGACGTCATCATATCAATGTAATACGCATTAGATATAAGATGGGGATACACCTTTACATACTTTTCAATCTCTTTATTATTCTAAAGGACGATACAAGTTTTAAAAAATTTATTTCCATCAATCACTAAAATCATTATATAACACATTCGAGCCCGACGAAAAGGGAGTCATAAATAAAACAAACTAATTCTCTTATAAAACACACGATAGTAAATAATAGATATATCTTAGCGCTTAAGACATTCGTAGTTTTATAACTAAAATTCTATAAAGAATATAATACGAACACAATGGAAAGGACAGAAAGAGAAAGTGAAAAGGCATTGAGATACAGATGTTTTTCAGATGTAGAAAAGCAGCATGACACAAATGTGTTCTAAAGAGGGAAAGAGAAAGTGGAATGGATCGAGAATCAGCTGACGCGGGATGGAACGCTCCGGACGGATGGAAAATCTCTTCCCACCACACATGAATGCCACGCTCCCCACAATGACTCACGACGGCATCATTCCCACCATGGTTCACAGCGATGGCAACCCAACCACTCTCGGCAGCGGCGGTATCACGAGAGACCTACAGCTGTTCAATTGAGTATAAAAGCCGTGTAGAATAGTCATTCTGCCTTTCACTTTCGGAGATTACATTTTCCTCAAATCCTACAAGTTATACTTTCGTTAGAGGTGTGTATGACTCGCACGAGCGGAAGATAACTTCCTACAATCCTCCTTACTAGACTGTCTCTATTCCTCCAAGTTATACTTTCGTTAGAGGTGCGTAACACTCGCACGAGCGAAAGATAACTTGCCTCCAATCCTCCTTAAGACCTCCAAGTTATACTTCCGTTAGAGGTGTGTATGACTCGCACGAGCGGAAGATAACTTCCTACAATCCTCCATACTATTCAGCCTCTAAACCTCCAAGTTATACTTTCGTTAGAGGTGCGTACGACTCGCACGAGCGAAAGATAACTTCCTACAATCCTCCTTACTAGACTGTCTCTATTCCTCCAAGTTATACTTTCGTTAGAGGTGCGTAACACTCGCACGAGCGAAAGATAACTTGCCTCCAATCCTCCTTAAGACCTCCAAGTTATACTTTCGTTAGAGGTGTGTATGACTCGCACGAGCGGAAGATAACTCCCTACAATCCTCCTTACTATTCAGCCTCTAAACCTCCAAGTTATACTTTCGTTAGAGGTGCGTACGACTCGCACGAGCGAAAGATAACTTCCTACAATCCTCCTTACTATTCTGCCCCAAAACCTCCAAGTTATACTTTCGTTAGAGGTGCGTACGACTCGCACGAGCGAAAGATAACTTCTCTTCAAAACTCTTTAAGAACTCCAAGTTATACTTTCGTTAGAGGTGCGTACGACTCGCACGAGCGAAAGATAACTTGCCTCCAATCCTCCTTATTATTCTGCCCCAAAACCTCCAAGTTATACTTTCGTTAGAGGTGCGTACGACTCGCACGAGCGAAAGATAACTTCCTACAATCCTCCTTACTATTCTGCCCGAAAACCTCCAAGTTATACTTTCGTTAGAGGTGCGTACGACTCGCACGAGCGAAAGATAACTTCCTACAATCCTCCTTACTAGTCTGTCTCTATTCCTCCAAGTTATACTTTCGTTAGAGGTGCGTAACACTCGCACGAGCGGAAGATAACTTCCTACAATCCTCCTTACTATTCTGCCCCAAAACCTCCAAGTTATACTTTCGTTAGAGGTGCGAATGACTCGCATGAGCGAAAGATAACTTCCTACAATTCTGCTTACTATTCTGCCCCTAAGCCTCCAACTTATACTTTCGTAAGAGGTGCGTACGACTCGCACGAGCGAAAGATAACTTCCCTCCAAACCTCCTTACTATTCTGTCCCAAAACCTCCAAGTTATACTTTCGTTAGAGGTGCGTACGACTCGCACGAGCGAAAGATAACTTCCCCCAAACCTCCTTAAAACCTCCGAGTTATACTTTCGTTAGAGGTGTGTATGATTCGCATGAGCGGAAGATAACTTCCTACAATTCTCCTTACTATTCTGTCCCAAAACCTCCAAGTTATACTTTCGTTAGAGGTGCGTACGACTCGCACGAGCGAAAGATAACTTCCCCCAAACCTCCTTAAAACCTCCGAGTTATACTTTCGTTAGAGGTGTGTATGATTCGCATGAGCGGAAGATAACTTCCAACAAACCTCCTTACTAGTCTGTCTCTATTCCTCCAAGTTATACTTTCGTTAGAGGTACGTACGACTCGCACGAGCGAAAGATAACTTCCCTCCAAACTTCCTTAAGAACTCCAAGTTATACTTTCGTTAGAGGTGTGTATGACTCGCACGATCGGAAGATAACTTCCTACAATCCTCCTTACTACTCTGCTTCAAATCCTCCAAGTTATACTTTCGTTAGAGGTGCGTACCACTCGCACGAGCGGAAGATAACTTTCTACAATCCTCCTTACTATTCAGCCTCTAAACCTCCAAGTTATACTTTCGTTAGAGGTGCGTACGACTCGCACGAACGAAAGATAACTTCCTACAATCCTCCTTACTATTCAGCCTCTAAAACTCCAAGTTATACTTTCGTTAGAGGTGCGTACGACTCGCACGAGCGGAAGATAACTTCCTACAATCCTCCTTACTAGTCTGTCTCTATTCCTCCAAGTTATACTTTCGTTAGAGGTGTGTATGACTCGCACGAGCGGAAGATAACTTCCTACAATCCTCCTTACTATTCAGCCTCTAAACCTCCAAGTTATACTTTCGTTAGAGTTGCGTACGACTCGCACGAGCGAAAGATAACTACCTACAATCCTCCTTACTATTCTGCCCCGAAACCACCAAGTTATACTTTCCTTAGAGTCTTGTATGACACGCACGAGCGGAAGATAACTTCCCCCAAACCTCCTTAAATCCTCCGAGTTATACTTTCGTTAGAGGTGCGTACGAGTCGCACGAGCGAAAGATAACTTGCCTCCAATCCTCCTTATTATTCTGCCCCAAAACCTCCAAGTTATACTTTCGTTAGAGGTGCGTACGACTCGCACGAGCGGAAGATAACTTCCCCCAAACCTCCTTAAAACCTCCGAGTTATACTTTCGTTAGAGGTGCGTACGACTCGCACGAGCGGAAGATAACTTCCTACAATCCTCCTTACTATTCAGCCTCTAAACCTCCAAGTTATACTTTCGTTAGAGGTGCGTACGACTCGCACGAGCGAAAGATAACTACCTACAATCCTCCTTACTATTCTGCCCCGAAACCACCAAGTTATACTTTCGTTAGAGTCTTGTATGACACGCACGAGCGGAAGATAACTTCCCCCAAACCTCCTTAAATCCTCCGAGTTATACTTTCGTTAGAGGTGCGTACGACTCGCACGAGCGAAAGATAACTTGCCTCCAATCCTCCTTATTATTCTGCCCCAAAACCTCCAAGTTATACTTTCGTTAGAGGTGCGTAACACTCGCACGAGCGGAAGATAACTTCCCCCAAACCTCCTTAAAACCTCCGAGCTATACTTTCGTTAGAGGTGTGTATGATTCGCATGAGCGGAAGATAACTTCCAACAATCCTCCTTACTAGTCTGTCTCTATTCCTCCAAGTTATACTTTCGTTAGAGGTACGTACGACTCGCACGAGCGAAAGATAACTTCCCTCCAAACTTCCTTAAGAACTCCAAGTTATACTTTCGTTAGAGGTGTGTATGATTCGCATGAGCGGAAGATAACTTCCTACAATTCTCCTTACTATTCTGCCCCTAAGCCTCCAAGTTATACTTTCGTTAGAGGTGCGTACGACTCGCATGAGCGGAAGATAACTTCCTACAATCCTCCTTACTATTCCGCCCCAAAACCTCCAAGTTATACTTTCGTTAGAGGTGCGTACGACTCGCACGAGCGAAAGATAACTTGCCTCCAATCCTCCTTAAGAACTCCAAGTTATACTTTCGTTAGAGGTGTGTATGATTCGCATGAGCGGAAGATAACTTCCTACAATTCTCCTTACTATTCTGCCCCTAAGCCTCCAAGTTATACTTTCGTTAGAGGTGCGTACGACTCGCATGAGCGGAAGATAACTTCCTACAATCCTCCTTACTATTCCGCCCCAAAACCTCCAAGTTATACTTTCGTTAGAGGTGCGTACGACTCGCACGAGCGAAAGATAACTTGCCTCCAATCCTCCTTAAGACCTCCAAGTTATACTTTCGTTAGAGGTGTGTATGACTCGCACGATCGGAAGATAACTTCCTACAATCCTCCTTACTATACTGCCTCAAATCCTCCAAGTTATACTTTCGTTAGAGGTGTGTATGATTCGCATGAGCGGAAGATAACTTCCTACAATTCTCCTTACTATTCTGCCCCTAAGCCTCCAAGTTATACTTTCGTTAGAGGTGCGTACGACTCGCATGAGCGGAAGATAACTTCCTACAATCCTCCTTACTATTCAGCCTCTAAACCTCCAAGTTATACTTTCGTTAGAGGTGCGTACGACTCGCACGAACGAAAGATAACTTCCCTCCAAACCTCCTTAAGAACTCCAAGTTATACTTTCGTTAGACGTGTGTGTGATTCGCATGAGCGGAAGATAACTTCCTACAATTCTCCTTACTATTCTGCCCCAAAACCTCCAAGTTATACTTTCGTTAGAGGTGCGTACGACTCGCATGAGCGGAAGATAACTTCCTACAATCCTCCTTACTATTCTGCCCCAAAACCTCCAAGTTATACTTTCGTTAGAGGTGCGAATGACTCGCATGAGCGAAAGATAACTTCCTACAATTCTGCTTACTATTCTGCCTCTAAGCCTCCAAGTTATACTTTCGTAAGAGGTGCGTACGACTCGCACGAGCGAAAGATAACTTGCCTCCAATCCTCCTTAAGACCTCCAAGTTATACTTCCGTTAGAGGTGTGTATGACTCGCACGAGCGGAAGATAACTCCCTACAATCCTCCTTACTATTCAGCCTCTAAACCTCCAAGTTATACTTTCGTTAGAGGTGCGTACGACTCGCACGAACGAAAGATAACTTCCTACAATACTGCTTACTATTCAGCCTCTATACCTCCAAGTTATACTTTCGTTAGAGGTGCGTACGACTCGCACGAGCGGAAGATAACTTCCCCCAAACCTCCTTAAAACCTCCGAGTTATACATTCGTTAGAGGTGTGTATGATTCGCATGAGCGGAAGATAACTTCCAACAATCCTCCTTACTAGTCTGTCTCTATTCCTCCAAGTTATACTTTCGTTAGAGGTACGTACGACTCGCACGAGCGAAAGATAACTTCCCTCCAAACTTCCTTAAGAACTCCAAGTTATACTTTCGTTAGAGGTGTGTATGACTCGCACGATCGGAAGATAACTTCCTACAATCCTCCTTACTACTCTGCTTCAAATCCTCCAAGTTATACTTTCGTTAGAGGTGCGTACCACTCGCACGAGCGGAAGATAACTTTCTACAATCCTCCTTACTATTCAGCCTCTAAACCTCCAAGTTATACTTTCGTTAGAGGTGCGTACGACTCGCACGAGCGAAAGATAACTTGCCTCCAATCCTCCTTAAGACCTCCAAGTTATACTTCCGTTAGAGGTGTGAATGACTCGCACGAGCGGAAGATAACTCCCTACAATCCTCCTTACTATTCAGCCTCTAAACCTCCAAGTTATACTTTCGTTAGAGGTGCGTACGACTCGCACGAACGAAAGATAACTTCCTACAATACTGCTTACTATTCAGCCTCTAAACCTCCAAGTTATACTTTCGTTAGAGGTGCGTACGACTCGCACGAGCGGAAGATAACTTCCCCCAAACCTCCTTAAAACCTCCGAGTTATACATTCGTTAGAGGTGTGTATTATTCGCATGAGCGGAAGATAACTTCCAACAATCCTCCTTACTACTCTGCTTCAAATCCTCCAAGTTATACTTTCGTTAGAGGTGCGTACCACTCGCACGAGCGGAAGATAACTTTCTACAATCCTTTTTACTATTCAGCCTCTAAACCTCCAAGTTATACTTTCGTTAGAGGTGTGTACGACTCGCACGAGCGGAAGATAACTTCCTACAATCCTCCTTACTATTCTGCCCCTAAGCCTCCAAGTTATACTTTCGTTAGAGGTGCGTACGACTCGCACGAACGAAAGATAACTTCATACAATTCTCCTTACTATTCTGCCCCTAAGCCTCCACGTTATACTTTCGTTAGAGGTGCGTACGACTTGCACGAACGAAAGATAACTTCATACAATTCTCCTTACTATTCTGCCCCTAAGCCTCCAAGTTATACTTTCGTTAGAGGTGCGTACGACTCGCACGAGCGGAAGATAACTTCCCCCAAACCTCCTTAAAACCTCCGAGTTATACTTTCGTTAGAGGTGCGTACGACTCGCACGAGCGGAAGATAACTTCCTACAATCCTCCTTACCATTCAGCCTCTAAACCTCCAAGTTATACTTTCGTTAGAGGTGCGTACGACTCGCACGAGCGAAAGATAACTACCTACAATCCTCCTTACTATTCTGCCCCGAAACCACCAAGTTATACTTTCGTTAGAGTCTTGTATGACACGCACGAGCGGAAGATAACTTCCCCCAAACCTCCTTAAATCCTCCGAGTTATACTTTCGTTAGAGGTGCGTACGACTCGCACGAGCGAAAGATAACTTGCCTCCAATCCTCCTTATTATTCTGCCCCAAAACCTCCAAGTTATACTTTCGTTAGAGGTGCGTAACACTCGCACGAGCGGAAGATAACTTCCCCCAAACCTCCTTAAAACCTCCGAGCTATACTTTCGTTAGAGGTGTGTATGATTCGCATGAGCGGAAGATAACTTCCAACAATCCTCCTTACTAGTCTGTCTCTATTCCTCCAAGTTATACTTTCGTTAGAGGTACGTACGACTCGCACGAGCGAAAGATAACTTCCCTCCAAACTTCCTTAAGAACTCCAAGTTATACTTTCGTTAGAGGTGTGTATGATTCGCATGAGCGGAAGATAACTTCCTACAATTCTCCTTACTATTCTGCCCCTAAGCCTCCAAGTTATACTTTCGTTAGAGGTGCGTACGACTCGCGTGAGCGGAAGATAACTTCCTACAATCCTCCTTACTATTCCGCCCCAAAACCTCCAAGTTATACTTTCGTTAGAGGTGCGTACGACTCGCACGAGCGAAAGATAACTTGCCTCCAATCCTCCTTAAGAACTCCAAGTTATACTTTCGTTAGAGGTGTGTATGATTCGCATGAGCGGAAGATAACTTCCTACAATTCTCCTTACTATTCTGCCCCTAAGCCTCCAAGTTATACTTTCGTTAGAGGTGCGTACGACTCGCATGAGCGGAAGATAACTTCCTACAATCCTCCTTACTATTCCGCCCCAAAACCTCCAAGTTATACTTTCGTTAGAGGTGCGTACGACTCGCACGAGCGAAAGATAACTTGCCTCCAATCCTCCTTAAGACCTCCAAGTTATACTTTCGTTAGAGGTGTGTATGACTCGCACGATCGGAAGATAACTTCCTACAATCCTCCTTACTATTCTGCCTCAAATCCTCCAAGTTATACTTTCGTTAGAGGTGCGTACGACTCGCACGAGCGGAAGATAACTTCCTACAATCCTCCTTACTATTCTGCCTCAAATCCTCCAAGTTATACTTTCGTTAGAGGTGCGTACGACTCGCACGAGCGGAAGATAACTTCCTACAATCCTCCTTACTATTCAGCCTCTAAACCTCCAAGTTATACTTTCGTTAGAGGTGCGTACGACTCGCATGAGCGGAAGATAACTTCCTACAATCCTCCTTACTATTCTGCCCCAAAACCACCAAGTTATACCTTCGTTAGAGGTGCGTACGACTCGCACGAGCGAAAGATAACTTGCCTCCAATCCTCCTTATTATTCTGCCCCAAAACCTCCAAGTTATACTTACGTTAGAGATGCGTACGACTCGCACTAGCGAAAGATAACTTCCCTCCAAACCTCCTTAAGAACTCCAAGTTATACTTTCGTTAGACGTGTGTGTGATTCGCATGAGCGGAAGATAACTTCCTACAATTCTCCTTACTATTCTGCCCCAAAACCTCCAAGTTATACTTTCGTTAGAGGTGCGTACGACTCGCATGAGCGGAAGATAACTTCCTACAATCCTCCTTACTATTCTGCCCCAAAACCTCCAAGTTATACTTTCGTTAGAGGTGCGTACGACTCGCACGAGCGAAAGATAACTTGCCTCCAATCCTCCTTAAGACCTCCAAGTTATACTTTCGTTAGAGGTGTGTATGACTCGCACGATCGGAAGATAACTTCCTACAATCCTCCTTACTATACTGCCTCAAATCCTCCAAGTTATACTTTCGTTAGAGGTGCGTACGACTCGCACGAGCGGAAGATAACTTCCTACAATCCTCCTTACTATTCTGCCTCAAATCCTCCAAGTTATACTTTCGTTAGAGGTGCGTACGACTCGCACGAGCGGAAGATAACTTCCTACAATCCTCCTTACTATTCAGCCTCTAAACCTCCAAGTTATACTTTCGTTAGAGGTGCGTACGACTCGCACGAACGAAAGATAACTTCCTACAATCCTCCTTACTATTCAGCCTCTAAACCTCCAAGTTATACTTTCGTTAGAGGTGCGTACGACTCGCATGAGCGGAAGATAACTTCCTACAATCCTCCTTACTATTCTGCCCCAAAACCACCAAGTTATACCTTCGTTAGAGGTGCGTACGACTCGCACGAGCGAAAGATAACTTGCCTCCAATCCTCCTTATTATTCTGCCCCAAAACCTCCAAGTTATACTTACGTTAGAGATGCGTACGACTCGCACGAGCGAAAGATAACTTCCCTCCAAACCTCCTTAAGAACTCCAAGTTATACTTTCGTTAGACGTGTGTGTGATTCGCATGAGCGGAAGATAACTTCCTACAATTCTCCTTACTATTCTGCCCCAAAACCTCCAAGTTATACTTTCGTTAGAGGTGCGTACGACTCGCATGAGCGGAAGATAACTTCCTACAATCCTCCTTACTATTCTGCCCCAAAACCTCCAAGTTATACTTTCGTTAGAGGTGCGTACGACTCGCACGAGCGAAAGATAACTTCCTACAATCCTCCTTACTAGTCTGTCTCTATTCCTCCAAGTTATACTTTCGTTAGAGGTGCGTAACACTCGCACGAGCGGAAGATAACTTCCTACAATCCTCCTTACTATTCAGCCTCTAAACCTCCAAGTTATACTTTCGTTAGAGGTGCGTACGACTCGCATGAGCGGAAGATAACTTCCTACAATCCTCCTTACTATTCTGCCCCAAAACCACCAAGTTATACCTTCGTTAGAGGTGCGTACGACTCGCACGAGCGAAAGATAACTTGCCTCCAATCCTCCTTATTATTCTGCCCCAAAACCTCCAAGTTATACTTACGTTAGAGATGCGTACGACTCGCACGAGCGAAAGATAACTTCCCTCCAAACCTCCTTAAGAACTCCAAGTTATACTTTCGTTAGACGTGTGTGTGATTCGCATGAGCGGAAGATAACTTCCTACAATTCTCCTTACTATTCTGCCCCAAAACCTCCAAGTTATACTTTCGTTAGAGGTGCGTACGACTCGCATGAGCGGAAGATAACTTCCTACAATCCTCCTTACTATTCTGCCCCAAAACCTCCAAGTTATACTTTCGTTAGAGGTGCGTACGACTCGCACGAGCGAAAGATAACTTGCCTCCAATCCTCCTTAAGACCTCCAAGTTATACTTTCGTTAGAGGTGTGTATGACTCGCACGATCGGAAGATAACTTCCTACAATCCTCCTTACTATACTGCCTCAAATCCTCCAAGTTATACTTTCGTTAGAGGTGCGTACGACTCGCACGAGCGGAAGATAACTTCCTACAATCCTCCTTACTATTCTGCCTCAAATCCTCCAAGTTATACTTTCGTTAGAGGTGCGTACGACTCGCACGAGCGGAAGATAACTTCCTACAATCCTCCTTACTATTCAGCCTCTAAACCTCCAAGTTATACTTTCGTTAGAGGTGCGTACGACTCGCACGAACGAAAGATAACTTCCTACAATCCTCCTTACTATTCAGCCTCTAAACCTCCAAGTTATACTTTCGTTAGAGGTGCGTACGACTCGCATGAGCGGAAGATAACTTCCTACAATCCTCCTTACTATTCTGCCCCAAAACCACCAAGTTATACCTTCGTTAGAGGTGCGTACGACTCGCACGAGCGAAAGATAACTTGCCTCCAATCCTCCTTATTATTCTGCCCCAAAACCTCCAAGTTATACTTACGTTAGAGATGCGTACGACTCGCACGAGCGAAAGATAACTTCCCTCCAAACCTCCTTAAGAACTCCAAGTTATACTTTCGTTAGACGTGTGTGTGATTCGCATGAGCGGAAGATAACTTCCTACAATTCTCCTTACTATTCTGCCCCAAAACCTCCAAGTTATACTTTCGTTAGAGGTGCGTACGACTCGCATGAGCGGAAGATAACTTCCTACAATCCTCCTTACTATTCTGCCCCAAAACCTCCAAGTTATACTTTCGTTAGAGGTGCGTACGACTCGCACGAGCGAAAGATAACTTCCTACAATCCTCCTTACTAGTCTGTCTCTATTCCTCCAAGTTATACTTTCGTTAGAGGTGCGTAACACTCGCACGAGCGGAAGATAACTTCCTACAATCCTCCTTACTATTCTGCCCCAAAACCTCCAAGTTATACTTTCGTTAGAGGTGCGAATGACTCGCATGAGCGAAAGATAACTTCCTACAATTCTGCTTACTATTCTGCCTCTAAGCCTCCAAGTTATACTTTCGTAAGAGGTGCGTACGACTCGCACGAGCGAAAGATAACTTGCCTCCAATCCTCCTTAAGACCTCCAAGTTATACTTCCGTTAGAGGTGTGTATGACTCGCACGAGCGGAAGATAACTCCCTACAATCCTCCTTACTATTCAGCCTCTAAACCTCCAAGTTATACTTTCGTTAGAGGAGCGTACGACTCGCACGAACGAAAGATAACTTCCTACAATACTGCTTACTATTCAGCCTCTAAACCTCCAAGTTATACTTTCGTTAGAGGTGCGTACGACTCGCACGAGCGGAAGATAACTTCCCCCAAACCTCCTTAAAACCTCCGAGTTATACATTCGTTAGAGGTGTGTATGATTCGCATGAGCGGAAGATAACTTCCAACAATCCTCCTTACTAGTCTGTCTCTATTCCTCCAAGTTATACTTTCGTTAGAGGTACGTACGACTCGCACGAGCGAAAGATAACTTCCCTCCAAACTTCCTTAAGAACTCCAAGTTATACTTTCGTTAGAGGTGTGTATGACTCGCACGATCGGAAGATAACTTCCTACAATCCTCCTTACTACTCTGCTTCAAATCCTCCAAGTTATACTTTCGTTAGAGGTACGTACCACTCGCACGAGCGGAAGATAACTTTCTACAATCCTCCTTACTATTCAGCCTCTAAACCTCCAAGTTATACTTTCGTTAGAGGTGCGTACGACTCGCACGAGCGAAAGATAACTTGCCTCCAATCCTCCTTAAGACCTCCAAGTTATACTTCCGTTAGAGGTGTGTATGACTCGCACGAGCGGAAGATAACTCCCTACAATCCTCCTTACTATTCAGCCTCTAAACCTCCAAGTTATACTTTCGTTAGAGGTGCGTACGACTCGCACGAACGAAAGATAACTTCCTACAATAGTGCTTACCTATTCAGCCTCTAAACCTCCAAGTTATACTTTCGTTAGAGGTGCGTACGACTCGCACGAGCTGAAGATAACTTCCCCCAAACCTTCTTAAAACCTCCGAGTTATACATTCGTTAGAGGTGTGTATGATTCGCATGAGCGGAAGATAACTTCCAACAATCCTCCTTACTACTCTGCTTCAAATCCTCCAAGTTATACTTTCGTTAGAGGTGCGTACCACTCGCACGAGCGGAAGATAACTTTCTACAATCCTCCTTACTATTCAGCCTCTAAACCTCCAAGTTATACTTTCGTTAGAGGTGCGTACGACTCGCACGAGCGGAAGATAACTTCCTACAATCCTCCTTACTATTCTGCCCCTAAGCCTCCAAGTTATACTTTCGTTAGAGGTGCGTACGACTCGCACGAACGAAAGATAACTTCATACAATTCTCCTTACTATTCTGCCCCTAAGCCTCCAAGTTATACTTTCGTTAGAGGTGCGTACGACTCGCACGAACGAAAGATAACTTCATACAATTCTCCTTACTATTCTGCCCCTAAGCCTCCAAGTTATACTTTCGTTAGAGGTGCGTACGACTCGCACGAACGAAAGATAACTTCCTACAATCCTCCTTACTATTCTGCCCCAAAACCTCCAAGTTATACTTTCGTTAGAGGTGCGTACGACTCGCACGAGCGAAAGATAACTTGCCTACAATCCTCCTTACTATTCAGCCTCTAAACCTCCAAGTTATACTTTCGTTAGAGTCTTGTATGACTCGCACGAGCGGAAGATAACTTCCTACAATCCTCCTTACTATTCTGCCCCAAAACCTCCAAGTTATACTTTTGTTATAGGTGCGTACAACTCGCACGAGCGAAAGATAACTTCCTACAATCCTCCTTACTATTCTGCCCCTAAGCCTCCTAGTTATACTTTCGTTAGAGGTGCGTACGACTCGCACGAGCGGAAGATAACTTCCTACAATCCTCCTTACTAGTCTGTCTCTATTCCTCCAAGTTATACTTTCGTTAGAGGTGCGTACAACTCGCACGAGCGAAAGATAACTTCCTACAATCCTCCTTAAGATCTCCAAGTTATACTTTCGTTAGAGGTGCGTACGACTCGCATGAGCGGAAGATAACTTCCTACAATCCTCCTTACTATTCTGCCCCAAAACCTCCAAGTTATACTTTCGTTAGAGGTGCGTACGACTCGCATGAGCGGAAGATAACTTCCTACAATCCTCCTTACTAGTCTGTCTCTATTCCTCCAAGTTATACTTTCGTTAGAGGTGCGTACAACTCGCACGAGCGAAAGATAACTTCCTACAATCCTCATTAAGATCTCCAAGTTATACTTTCGTTAGAGGTGCGTACGACTCGCATGAGCGGAAGATAACTTCCTACAATCCTGCTTACTATTCTGCCCCAAAACCTCCAAGTTATACTTTCGTTAGAGGTGCGTACGACTCGCACGAGCGAAAGATAACTTGCCTCCAATCCTCCTTATTATTCTGCCCCAAAACCTCCAAGTTATACTTTCGTTAGAGGTGCGTACGACTCGCACGAGCGAAAGATAACTTCCTACTATTCTCCTTACTATTCTGCCCCTAAGCCTCCAAGTTATACTTTCGTTAGAGGTGCGTACGGCTCGCACGAGCGAAAGATAACTTCCCCCAAACCTCCTTAAAACCTCCAAGTTATAATTTCGTTAGAGGTGTGTATGACTCACACGAGCGGAAGATAACTTCCTACAATCCTCCTTACTAGTCTGTCTCTATTCCTCCAAGTTATACTTTCGTTAGAGGTGCGTACAACTCGCACGAGCGAAAGATAACTTCCTACAATCCTCCTTAAGACCTCCAAGTTATACTTTCGTTAGAGGTGTGTATGACTCACACGAGCGGAAGATAACTTTCTACAATCCTCCTTACTATTCAGCCTCTAAACCTCCAAGTTATACTTTCGTTAGAGGTGCGTACGACTCGCACGAGCGGAAGATAACTTCCTACAATCCTCCTTACTATTCTGCCCCTAAGCCTCCAAGTTATACTTTCGTTAGAGGTGCGTACGACTCGCACGAACGAAAGATAACTTCATACAATTCTCCTTACTATTCTGCCCCTAAGCCTCCAAGTTATACTTTCGTTAGAGGTGCGTACGACTCGCACGAACGAAAGATAACTTCCTACAATCCTCCTTACTATTCTGCCCCAAAACCACCAAGTTATACCTTCGTTAGAGGTGCGTACGACTCGCACGAGCGAAAGATAACTTGCCTTCAATCCTCCTTAAGACCTCCAAGTTATACTTTCGTTAGAGGTGTGTATGACTCGCACGATCGGAAGATAACTTCCTACAATCCTCCTTACTATACTGCCTCAAATCCTCCAAGTTATACTTTCGTTAGAGGTGCGTACGACTCGCACGAGCGAAAGATAACTTGCCTCCAATCCTCCTTAAGAACTCCAAGTTATACTTTCGTTAGAGGTGTGTATGATTCGCATGAGCGGAAGATAACTTCCTACAATTCTCCTTACTATTCTGCCCCTAAGCCTCCAAGTTATACTTTCGTTAGAGGTGCGTACGACTCGCATGAGCGGAAGATAACTTCCTACAATCCTCCTTACTATTCCGCCCCAAAACCTCCAAGTTATACTTTCGTTAGAGGTGTGTATGACTCGCACGATCGGAAGATAACTTCCTACAATCCTCCTTACTATTCAGCCTCTAAAACTCCAAGTTATACTTTCGTTAGAGGTGCGTACGACTCGCATGAGCGGAAGATAACTTCCTACAATCCTCCTTACTATTCTGCCCCAAAACCACCAAGTTATACCTTCGTTAGAGGTGCGTACGACTCGCACGAGCGAAAGATAACTTGCCTTCAATCCTCCTTAAGACCTCCAAGTTATACTTTCGTTAGAGGTGTGTATGACTCGCACGATCGGAAGATAACTTCCTACAATTCTCCTTACTATTCTGCCCCAAAACCTCCAAGTTATACTTTCGTTAGAGGTGCGTACGACTCGCATGAGCGGAAGATAACTTCCTACAATCCTCCTTACTATTCTGCCCCAAAACCTCCAAGTTATACTTTCGTTAGAGGTGCGTACGACTCGCACGAGCGAAAGATAACTTCCTACAATCCTCCTTACTAGTCTGTCTCTATTCCTCCAAGTTATACTTTCGTTAGAGGTGCGTAACACTCGCACGAGCGGAAGATAACTTCCTACAATCCTCCTTACTATTCTGCCCCAAAACCTCCAAGTTATACTTTCGTTAGAGGTGCGTACGACTCGCACGAGCGAAAGATAACTTGCCTCCAATCCTCCTTAAGACCTCCAAGTTATACTTCCGTTAGAGGTGTGTATGACACGCACGAGCGGAAGATAACTCCCTACAATCCTCCTTACTATTCAGCCTCTAAACCTCCAAGTTATACTTTCGTTAGAGGTGCGTACGACTCGCACGAACGAAAGATAACTTCCTACAATACTGCTTACTATTCAGCCTCTAAACCTCCAAGTTATACTTTCGTTAGAGGTGCGTACGACTCGCACGAGCGGAAGATAACTTCCCCCAAACCTCCTTAAAACCTCCGAGTTATACATTCGTTAGAGGTGTGTATGATTCGCATGAGCGGAAGATAACTTCCAACAATCCTCCTTACTAGTCTGTCTCTATTCCTCCAAGTTATACTTTCGTTAGAGGTACGTACGACTCGCACGAGCGAAAGATAACTTCCCTCCAAACTTCCTTAAGAACTCCAAGTTATACTTTCGTTAGAGGTGTGTATGACTCGCACGATCGGAAGATAACTTCCTACAATCCTCCTTACTACTCTGCTTCAAATCCTCCAAGTTATACTTTCGTTAGAGGTGCGTACCACTCGCACGAGCGGAAGATAACTTTCTACAATCCTCCTTACTATTCAGCCTCTAAACCTCCAAGTTATACTTTCGTTAGAGGTGCGTACGACTCGCACGAGCGAAAGATAACTTGCCTCCAATCCTCCTTAAGACCTCCAAGTTATACTTCCGTTAGAGGTGTGTATGACTCGCACGAGCGGAAGATAACTCCCTACAATCCTCCTTACTATTCAGCCTCTAAACCTCCAAGTTATACTTTCGTTAGAGGTGCGTACGACTCGCACGATCGGAAGATAACTTCCTACAATCCTCCTTACTATTCTGCCCCAAAACCTCCAAGTTATACTTTCGTTAGAGGTGCGTAACACTCGCACGAGCGGAAGATAACTTCCTACAATCCTCCTTACTATTCTGCCCCAAAACCTCCAAGTTATACTTTCGTTAGAGGTGCGTACGACTCGCATGAGCGGAAGATAACTTCCTACAATCCTCCTTACTAGTCTGTCTCTATTCCTCCAAGTTATACTTTCGTTAGAGGTGCGTACAACTCGCACGAGCGAAAGATAACTTCCTACAATCCTCATTAAGATCTCCAAGTTATACTTTCGTTAGAGGTGCGTACGACTCGCATGAGCGGAAGATAACTTCCTACAATCCTCCTTACTATTCTGCCCCAAAACCTCCAAGTTATACTTTCGTTAGAGGTGCGTACGACTCGCACGAGCGAAAGATAACTTGCCTCCAATCCTCCTTATTATTCTGCCCCAAAACCTCCAAGTTATACTTTCGTTAGAGGTGCGTACGACTCGCACGAGCGAAAGATAACTTCCTACTATTCTCCTTAATATTCTGCCCCTAAGCCTCCAAGTTATACTTTCGTTAGAGGTGCGTACGGCTCGCACGAGCGAAAGATAACTTCCCCCAAACCTCCTTAAAACCTCCAAGTTATAATTTCGTTAGAGGTGTGTATGACTCACACGAGCGGAAGATAACTTTCTACAATCCTCCTTACTATTCAGCCTCTAAACCTCCAAGTTATACTTTCGTTAGAGGTGCGTACGACTCGCACGAGCGGAAGATAACTTCCTACAATCCTCCTTACTATTCTGCCCCTAAGCCTCCAAGTTATACTTTCGTTAGAGGTGCGTACGACTCGCACGAACGAAAGATAACTTCATACAATTCTCCTTACTATTCTGCCCCTAAGCCTCCAAGTTATACTTTCGTTAGAGGTGCGTACGACTCGCACGAACGAAAGATAACTTCATACAATTCTCCTTACTATTCTGCCCCTAAGCCTCCAAGTTATACTTTCGTTAGAGGTGCGTACGACTCGCACGAGCGGAAGATAACTTCCCCCAAACCTCCTTAAAACCTCCGAGTTATACTTTCGTTAGAGGTGCGTACGACTCGCACGAGCGGAAGATAACTTCCTACAATCCTCCTTACCATTCAGCCTCTAAACCTCCAAGTTATACTTTCGTTAGAGGTGCGTACGACTCGCACGAGCGAAAGATAACTACCTACAATCCTCCTTACTATTCTGCCCCGAAACCACCAAGTTATACTTTCGTTAGAGTCTTGTATGACACGCACGAGCGGAAGATAACTTCCCCCAAACCTCCTTAAATCCTCCGAGTTATACTTTCGTTAGAGGTGCGTACGACTCGCACGAGCTGAAGATAACTTCCCCCAAACCTTCTTAAAACCTCCGAGTTATACATTCGTTAGAGGTGTGTATGATTCGCATGAGCGGAAGATAACTTCCAACAATCCTCCTTACTACTCTGCTTCAAATCCTCCAAGTTATACTTTCGTTAGAGGTGCGTACCACTCGCACGAGCGGAAGATAACTTTCTACAATCCTCCTTACTATTCAGCCTCTAAACCTCCAAGTTATACTTTCGTTAGAGGTGCGTACGACTCGCACGAGCGGAAGATAACTTCCTACAATCCTCCTTACTATTCTGCCCCTAAGCCTCCAAGTTATACTTTCGTTAGAGGTGCGTACGACTCGCACGAACGAAAGATAACTTCATACAATTCTCCTTACTATTCTGCCCCTAAGCCTCCAAGTTATACTTTCGTTAGAGGTGCGTACGACTCGCACGAACGAAAGATAACTTCATACAATTCTCCTTACTATTCTGCCCCTAAGCCTCCAAGTTATACTTTCGTTAGAGGTGCGTACGACTCGCACGATCGGAAGATAACTTCCTACAATCCTCCTTACTATTCTGCCCCAAAACCTCCAAGTTATACTTTCGTTAGAGGTGCGTACGACTCGCACGAGCGAAAGATAACTTGCCTACAATCCTCCTTACTATTCAGCCTCTAAACCTCCAAGTTATACTTTCGTTAGAGTCTTGTATGACTCGCACGAGCGGAAGATAACTTCCTACAATCCTCCTTACTATTCTGCCCCAAAACCTCCAAGTTATACTTTTGTTATAGGTGCGTACAACTCGCACGAGCGAAAGATAACTTCCTACAATCCTCCTTACTATTCTGCCCCTAAGCCTCCTAGTTATACTTTCGTTAGAGGTGCGTACGACTCGCACGAGCGGAAGATAACTTCCTACAATCCTCCTTACTAGTCTGTCTCTATTCCTCCAAGTTATACTTTCGTTAGAGGTGCGTACAACTCGCACGAGCGAAAGATAACTTCCTACAATCCTCCTTAAGATCTCCAAGTTATACTTTCGTTAGAGGTGCGTACGACTCGCATGAGCGGAAGATAACTTCCTACAATCCTCCTTACTATTCTGCCCCAAAACCTCCAAGTTATACTTTCGTTAGAGGTGCGTACGACTCGCATGAGCGGAAGATAACTTCCTACAATCCTCCTTACTAGTCTGTCTCTATTCCTCCAAGTTATACTTTCGTTAGAGGTGCGTACAACTCGCACGAGCGAAAGATAACTTCCTACAATCCTCATTAAGATCTCCAAGTTATACTTTCGTTAGAGGTGCGTACGACTCGCATGAGCGGAAGATAACTTCCTACAATCCTGCTTACTATTCTGCCCCAAAACCTCCAAGTTATACTTTCGTTAGAGGTGCGTACGACTCGCACGAGCGAAAGATAACTTGCCTCCAATCCTCCTTATTATTCTGCCCCAAAACCTCCAAGTTATACTTTCGTTAGAGGTGCGTACGACTCGCACGAGCGAAAGATAACTTCCTACTATTCTCCTTAATATTCTGCCCCTAAGCCTCCAAGTTATACTTTCGTTAGAGGTGCGTACGGCTCGCACGAGCGAAAGATAACTTCCCCCAAACCTCCTTAAAACCTCCAAGTTATAATTTCGTTAGAGGTGTGTATGACTCGCACGAGCGGAAGATAACTTCCTACAATCCTCCTTACTAGTCTGTCTCTATTCCTCCAAGTTATACTTTCGTTAGAGGTGCGTACAACTCGCACGAGCGAAAGATAACTTCCTACAATCCTCCTTAAGACCTCCAAGTTATACTTTCGTTAGAGGTGTGTATGACTCACACGAGCGGAAGATAACTTCCTACAATCCTCCTTACTATTCAGCCTCTAAACCTCCAAGTTATACTTTCGTTAGAGGTGCGTACGACTCGCACGAGCGGAAGATAACTTCCTACAATCCTCCTTACTATTCTGCCCCTAAGCCTCCAAGTTATACTTTCGTTAGAGGTGCGTACGACTCGCACGAACGAAAGATAACTTCATACAATTCTCCTTACTATTCTGCCCCTAAGCCTCCAAGTTATACTTTCGTTAGAGGTGCGTACGACTCGCACGAACGAAAGATAACTTCATACAATTCTCCTTACTATTCTGCCCCTAAGCCTCCAAGTTATACTTTCGTTAGAGGTGCGTACGACTCGCACGAGCGGAAGATAACTTCCCCCAAACCTCCTTAAAACCTCCGAGTTATACTTTCGTTAGAGGTGCGTACGACTCGCACGAGCGGAAGATAACTTCCTACAATCCTCCTTACCATTCAGCCTCTAAACCTCCAAGTTATACTTTCGTTAGAGGTGCGTACGACTCGCACGAGCGAAAGATAACTTGCCTCCAATCCTCCTTAAGAACTCCAAGTTATACTTTCGTTAGAGGTGTGTATGATTCGCATGAGCGGAAGATAACTTCCTACAATTCTCCTTACTATTCTGCCCCTAAGCCTCCAAGTTATACTTTCGTTAGAGGTGCGTACGACTCGCATGAGCGGAAGATAACTTCCTACAATCCTCCTTACTATTCCGCCCCAAAACCTCCAAGTTATACTTTCGTTAGAGGTGTGTATGACTCGCACGATCGGAAGATAACTTCCTACAATCCTCCTTACTATTCAGCCTCTAAAACTCCAAGTTATACTTTCGTTAGAGGTGCGTACGACTCGCATGAGCGGAAGATAACTTCCTACAATCCTCCTTACTATTCTGCCCCAAAACCACCAAGTTATACCTTCGTTAGAGGTGCGTACGACTCGCACGAGCGAAAGATAACTTGCCTCCAATCCTCCTTAAGACCTCCAAGTTATACTTTCGTTAGAGGTGTGTATGACTCGCACGATCGGAAGATAACTTCCTACAATCCTCCTTACTATACTGCCTCAAATCCTCCAAGTTATACTTTCGTTAGAGGTGCGTACGACTCGCACGAGCGGAAGATAACTTCCTACAATCCTCCTTACTATTCAGCCTCTAAACCTCCAAGTTATACTTTCGTTAGAGGTGCGTACGACTCGCACGAACGAAAGATAACTTCCTACAATCCTCCTTACTATTCAGCCTCTAAAACTCCAAGTTATACTTTCGTTAGAGGTGCGTACGACTCGCATGAGCGGAAGATAACTTCCTACAATCCTCCTTACTATTCTGCCCCAAAACCACCAAGTTATACCTTCGTTAGAGGTGCGTACGACTCGCACGAGCGAAAGATAACTTGCCTCCAATCCTCCTTATTATTCTGCCCCAAAACCTCCAAGTTATACTTACGTTAGAGATGCGTACGACTCGCACGAGCGAAAGATAACTTCCCTCCAAACCTCCTTAAGAACTCCAAGTTATACTTTCGTTAGACGTGTGTGTGATTCGCATGAGCGGAAGATAACTTCCTACAATTCTCCTTACTATTCTGCCCCAAAACCTCCAAGTTATACTTTCGTTAGAGGTGCGTACGACTCGCATGAGCGGAAGATAACTTCCTACAATCCTCCTTACTATTCTGCCCCAAAACCTCCAAGTTATACTTTCGTTAGAGGTGCGTACGACTCGCACGCGCGAAAGATAACTTCCAACAATCCTCCTTACTAGTCTGTCTCTATTCCTCCAAGTTATACTTTCGTTAGAGGTACGTACGACTCGCACGAGCGAAAGATAACTTCCCTCCAAACTTCCTTAAGAACTCCAAGTTATACTTTCGTTAGAGGTGTGTATGATTCGCATGAGCGGAAGATAACTTCCTACAATTCTCCTTACTATTCTGCCCCTAAGCCTCCAAGTTATACTTTCGTTAGAGGTGCGTACGACTCGCATGAGCGGAAGATAACTTCCTACAATCCTCCTTACTATTCCGCCCCAAAACCTCCAAGTTATACTTTCGTTAGAGGTGCGTACGACTCGCACGAGCGAAAGATAACTTGCCTCCAATCCTCCTTAAGAACTCCAAGTTATACTTTCGTTAGAGGTGTGTATGATTCGCATGAGCGGAAGATAACTTCCTACAATTCTCCTTACTATTCTGCCCCTAAGCCTCCAAGTTATACTTTCGTTAGAGGTGCGTACGACTCGCATGAGCGGAAGATAACTTCCTACAATCCTCCTTACTATTCCGCCCCAAAACCTCCAAGTTATACTTTCGTTAGAGGTGTGTATGACTCGCACGATCGGAAGATAACTTCCTACAATCCTCCTTACTATTCAGCCTCTAAAACTCCAAGTTATACTTTCGTTAGAGGTGCGTACGACTCGCATGAGCGGAAGATAACTTCCTACAATCCTCCTTACTATTCTGCCCCAAAACCACCAAGTTATACCTTCGTTAGAGGTGCGTACGACTCGCACGAGCGAAAGATAACTTGCCTTCAATCCTCCTTAAGACCTCCAAGTTATACTTTCGTTAGAGGTGTGTATGACTCGCACGATCGGAAGATAACTTCCTACAATCCTCCTTACTATACTGCCTCAAATCCTCCAAGTTATACTTTCGTTAGAGGTGCGTACGACTCGCACGAGCGGAAGATAACTTCCTACAATCCTCCTTACTATTCAGCCTCTATACCTCCAAGTTATACTTTCGTTAGAGGTGCGTACGACTCGCACGAACGAAAGATAACTTCCTACAATCCTCCTTACTATTCAGCCTCTAAAACTCCAAGTTATACTTTCGTTAGAGGTGCGTACGACTCGCATGAGCGGAAGATAACTTCCTACAATCCTCCTTACTATTCTGCCCCAAAACCACCAAGTTATACCTTCGTTAGAGGTGCGTACGACTCGCACGAGCGAAAGATAACTTGCCTCCAATCCTCCTTATTATTCTGCCCCAAAACCTCCAAGTTATACTTACGTTAGAGATGCGTACGACTCGCACGAGCGAAAGATAACTTCCCTCCAAACCTCCTTAAGAACTCCAAGTTATACTTTCGTTAGACGTGTGTGTGATTCGCATGAGCGGAAGATAACTTCCTACAATTCTCCTTACTATTCTGCCCCAAAACCTCCAAGTTATACTTTCGTTAGAGGTGCGTACGACTCGCATGAGCGGAAGATAACTTCCTACAATCCTCCTTACTATTCTGCCCCAAAACCTCCAAGTTATACTTTCGTTAGAGGTGCGTACGACTCGCACGAACGAAAGATAACTTCCTACAATACTGCTTACTATTCAGCCTCTAAACCTCCAAGTTATACTTTCGTTAGAGGTGCGTACGACTCGCACGAGCGGAAGATAACTTCCCCCAAACCTCCTTAAAACCTCCGAGTTATACATTCGTTAGAGGTGTGTATGATTCGCATGAGCGGAAGATAACTTCCAACAATCCTCCTTACTAGTCTGTCTCTATTCCTCCAAGTTATACTTTCGTTAGAGGTACGTACGACTCGCACGAGCGAAAGATAACTTCCCTCCAAACTTCCTTAAGAACTCCAAGTTATACTTTCGTTAGAGGTGTGTATGACTCGCACGATCGGAAGATAACTTCCTACAATCCTCCTTACTACTCTGCTTCAAATCCTCCAAGTTATACTTTCGTTAGAGGTGCGTACCACTCGCACGAGCGGAAGATAACTTTCTACAATCCTCCTTACTATTCAGCCTCTAAACCTCCAAGTTATACTTTCGTTAGAGGTGCGTACGACTCGCACGAGCGAAAGATAACTTGCCTCCAATCCTCCTTAAGACCTCCAAGTTATACTTCCGTTAGAGGTGTGTATGACTCGCACGAGCGGAAGATAACTCCCTACAATCCTCCTTACTATTCAGCCTCTAAACCTCCAAGTTATACTTTCGTTAGAGGTGCGTACGACTCGCACGATCGGAAGATAACTTCCTACAATCCTCCTTACTATTCTGCCCCAAAACCTCCAAGTTATACTTTCGTTAGAGGTGCGTAACACTCGCACGAGCGGAAGATAACTTCCTACAATCCTCCTTACTATTCTGCCCCAAAACCTCCAAGTTATACTTTCGTTAGAGGTGCGTACGACTCGCATGAGCGGAAGATAACTTCCTACAATCCTCCTTACTAGTCTGTCTCTATTCCTCCAAGTTATACTTTCGTTAGAGGTGCGTACAACTCGCACGAGCGAAAGATAACTTCCTACAATCCTCATTAAGATCTCCAAGTTATACTTTCGTTAGAGGTGCGTACGACTCGCATGAGCGGAAGATAACTTCCTACAATCCTCCTTACTATTCTGCCCCAAAACCTCCAAGTTATACTTTCGTTAGAGGTGCGTACGACTCGCACGAGCGAAAGATAACTTGCCTCCAATCCTCCTTATTATTCTGCCCCAAAACCTCCAAGTTATACTTTCGTTAGAGGTGCGTACGACTCGCACGAGCGAAAGATAACTTCCTACTATTCTCCTTAATATTCTGCCCCTAAGCCTCCAAGTTATACTTTCGTTAGAGGTGCGTACGGCTCGCACGAGCGAAAGATAACTTCCCCCAAACCTCCTTAAAACCTCCAAGTTATAATTTCGTTAGAGGTGTGTATGACTCACACGAGCGGAAGATAACTTTCTACAATCCTCCTTACTATTCAGCCTCTAAACCTCCAAGTTATACTTTCGTTAGAGGTGCGTACGACTCGCACGAGCGGAAGATAACTTCCTACAATCCTCCTTACTATTCTGCCCCTAAGCCTCCAAGTTATACTTTCGTTAGAGGTGCGTACGACTCGCACGAACGAAAGATAACTTCATACAATTCTCCTTACTATTCTGCCCCTAAGCCTCCAAGTTATACTTTCGTTAGAGGTGCGTACGACTCGCACGAACGAAAGATAACTTCATACAATTCTCCTTACTATTCTGCCCCTAAGCCTCCAAGTTATACTTTCGTTAGAGGTGCGTACGACTCGCACGAGCGGAAGATAACTTCCCCCAAACCTCCTTAAAACCTCCGAGTTATACTTTCGTTAGAGGTGCGTACGACTCGCACGAGCGGAAGATAACTTCCTACAATCCTCCTTACCATTCAGCCTCTAAACCTCCAAGTTATACTTTCGTTAGAGGTGCGTACGACTCGCACGAGCGAAAGATAACTACCTACAATCCTCCTTACTATTCTGCCCCGAAACCACCAAGTTATACTTTCGTTAGAGTCTTGTATGACACGCACGAGCGGAAGATAACTTCCCCCAAACCTCCTTAAATCCTCCGAGTTATACTTTCGTTAGAGGTGCGTACGACTCGCACGAGCGAAAGATAACTTGCCTCCAATCCTCCTTATTATTCTGCCCCAAAACCTCCAAGTTATACTTTCGTTAGAGGTGCGTAACACTCGCACGAGCGGAAGATAACTTCCCCCAAACCTCCTTAAAACCTCCGAGCTATACTTTCGTTAGAGGTGTGTATGATTCGCATGAGCGGAAGATAACTTCCAACAATCCTCCTTACTAGTCTGTCTCTATTCCTCCAAGTTATACTTTCGTTAGAGGTGCGTACGACTCGCATGAGCGGAAGATAACTTCCTACAATCCTCCTTACTATTCCGCCCCAAAACCTCCAAGTTATACTTTCGTTAGAGGTGTGTATGACTCGCACGATCGGAAGATAACTTCCTACAATCCTCCTTACTATTCAGCCTCTAAAACTCCAAGTTATACTTTCGTTAGAGGTGCGTACGACTCGCATGAGCGGAAGATAACTTCCTACAATCCTCCTTACTATTCTGCCCCAAAACCACCAAGTTATACCTTCGTTAGAGGTGCGTACGACTCGCACGAGCGAAAGATAACTTGCCTCCAATCCTCCTTAAGACCTCCAAGTTATACTTTCGTTAGAGGTGTGTATGACTCGCACGATCGGAAGATAACTTCCTACAATCCTCCTTACTATACTGCCTCAAATCCTCCAAGTTATACTTTCGTTAGAGGTGCGTACGACTCGCACGAGCGGAAGATAACTTCCTACAATCCTCCTTACTATTCAGCCTCTAAACCTCCAAGTTATACTTTCGTTAGAGGTGCGTACGACTCGCACGAACGAAAGATAACTTCCTACAATCCTCCTTACTATTCAGCCTCTAAAACTCCAAGTTATACTTTCGTTAGAGGTGCGTACGACTCGCATGAGCGGAAGATAACTTCCTACAATCCTCCTTACTATTCTGCCCCAAAACCACCAAGTTATACCTTCGTTAGAGGTGCGTACGACTCGCACGAGCGAAAGATAACTTGCCTCCAATCCTCCTTATTATTCTGCCCCAAAACCTCCAAGTTATACTTACGTTAGAGATGCGTACGACTCGCACGAGCGAAAGATAACTTCCCTCCAAACCTCCTTAAGAACTCCAAGTTATACTTTCGTTAGACGTGTGTGTGATTCGCATGAGCGGAAGATAACTTCCTACAATTCTCCTTACTATTCTGCCCCAAAACCTCCAAGTTATACTTTCGTTAGAGGTGCGTACGACTCGCATGAGCGGAAGATAACTTCCTACAATCCTCCTTACTATTCTGCCCCAAAACCTCCAAGTTATACTTTCGTTAGAGGTGCGTACGACTCGCACGAGCGAAAGATAACTTCCAACAATCCTCCTTACTAGTCTGTCTCTATTCCTCCAAGTTATACTTTCGTTAGAGGTACGTACGACTCGCACGAGCGAAAGATAACTTCCCTCCAAACTTCCTTAAGAACTCCAAGTTATACTTTCGTTAGAGGTGTGTATGATTCGCATGAGCGGAAGATAACTTCCTACAATTCTCCTTACTATTCTGCCCCTAAGCCTCCAAGTTATACTTTCGTTAGAGGTGCGTACGACTCGCATGAGCGGAAGATAACTTCCTACAATCCTCCTTACTATTCCGCCCCAAAACCTCCAAGTTATACTTTCGTTAGAGGTGTGTATGACTCGCACGATCGGAAGATAACTTCCTACAATCCTCCTTACTATTCAGCCTCTAAAACTCCAAGTTATACTTTCGTTAGAGGTGCGTACGACTCGCATGAGCGGAAGATAACTTCCTACAATCCTCCTTACTATTCTGCCCCAAAACCACCAAGTTATACCTTCGTTAGAGGTGCGTACGACTCGCACGAGCGAAAGATAACTTGCCTCCAATCCTCCTTAAGACCTCCAAGTTATACTTTCGTTAGAGGTGTGTATGACTCGCACGATCGGAAGATAACTTCCTACAATCCTCCTTACTATACTGCCTCAAATCCTCCAAGTTATACTTTCGTTAGAGGTGCGTACGACTCGCACGAGCGGAAGATAACTTCCTACAATCCTCCTTACTATTCAGCCTCTAAACCTCCAAGTTATACTTTCGTTAGAGGTGCGTACGACTCGCACGAACGAAAGATAACTTCCTACAATCCTCCTTACTATTCAGCCTCTAAAACTCCAAGTTATACTTTCGTTAGAGGTGCGTACGACTCGCATGAGCGGAAGATAACTTCCTACAATCCTCCTTACTATTCTGCCCCAAAACCACCAAGTTATACCTTCGTTAGAGGTGCGTACGACTCGCACGAGCGAAAGATAACTTGCCTCCAATCCTCCTTATTATTCTGCCCCAAAACCTCCAAGTTATACTTCCGTTAGAGGTGCGTACGACTCGCACGAGCGAAAGATAACTTCCCTCCAAACCTCCTTAAGAACTCCAAGTTATACTTTCGTTAGACGTGTGTGTGATTCGCATGAGCGGAAGATAACTTCCTACAATTCTCCTTACTATTCTGCCCCAAAACCTCCAAGTTATACTTTCGTTAGAGGTGCGTACGACTCGCATGAGCGGAAGATAACTTCCTACAATCCTCCTTACTATTCTGCCCCAAAACCTCCAAGTTATACTTTCGTTAGAGGTGCGTACGACTCGCACGAGCGAAAGATAACTTCCAACAATCCTCCTTACTAGTCTGTCTCTATTCCTCCAAGTTATACTTTCGTTAGAGGTACGTACGACTCGCACGAGCGAAAGATAACTTCCCTCCAAACTTCCTTAAGAACTCCAAGTTATACTTTCGTTAGAGGTGTGTATGATTCGCATGAGCGGAAGATAACTTCCTACAATTCTCCTTACTATTCTGCCCCTAAGCCTCCAAGTTATACTTTCGTTAGAGGTGCGTACGACTCGCATGAGCGGAAGATAACTTCCTACAATCCTCCTTACTATTCCGCCCCAAAACCTCCAAGTTATACTTTCGTTAGAGGTGCGTACGACTCGCACGAGCGAAAGATAACTTGCCTCCAATCCTCCTTAAGAACTCCAAGTTATACTTTCGTTAGAGGTGTGTATGATTCGCATGAGCGGAAGATAACTTCCTACAATTCTCCTTACTATTCTGCCCCTAAGCCTCCAAGTTATACTTTCGTTAGAGGTGCGTACGACTCGCATGAGCGGAAGATAACTTCCTACAATCCTCCTTACTATTCCGCCCCAAAACCTCCAAGTTATACTTTCGTTAGAGGTGTGTATGACTCGCACGATCGGAAGATAACTTCCTACAATCCTCCTTACTATTCAGCCTCTAAAACTCCAAGTTATACTTTCGTTAGAGGTGCGTACGACTCGCATGAGCGGAAGATAACTTCCTACAATCCTCCTTACTATTCTGCCCCAAAACCACCAAGTTATACCTTCGTTAGAGGTGCGTACGACTCGCACGAGCGAAAGATAACTTGCCTTCAATCCTCCTTAAGACCTCCAAGTTATACTTTCGTTAGAGGTGTGTATGACTCGCACGATCGGAAGATAACTTCCTACAATCCTCCTTACTATACTGCCTCAAATCCTCCAAGTTATACTTTCGTTAGAGGTGCGTACGACTCGCACGAGCGGAAGATAACTTCCTACAATCCTCCTTACTATTCAGCCTCTAAACCTCCAAGTTATACTTTCGTTAGAGGTGCGTACGACTCGCACGAACGAAAGATAACTTCCTACAATCCTCCTTACTATTCAGCCTCTAAACCTCCAAGTTATACTTTCGTTAGAGGTGCGTACGACTCGCATGAGCGGAAGATAACTTCCTACAATCCTCCTTACTATTCTGCCCCAAAACCACCAAGTTATACCTTCGTTAGAGGTGCGTACGACTCGCACGAGCGAAAGATAACTTGCCTCCAATCCTCCTTACTATTCTGCCCCAAAACCTCCAAGTTATACTTACGTTAGAGATGCGTACGACTCGCACGAGCGAAAGATAACTTGCCTCCAATCCTCCTTAAGAACTCCAAGTTATACTTTCGTTAGACGTGTGTGTGATTCGCATGAGCGGAAGATAACTTCCTACAATCCTCCTTACTATTCTGCCCCAAAACCTCCAAGTTATACTTTCGTTAGAGGTGCGTACGACTCGCATGAGCGGAAGATAACTTCCTACAATCCTCCTTACTATTCTGCCCCAAAACCTCCAAGTTATACTTTCGTTAGAGGTGCGTACGACTCGCACGAGCGAAAGATAACTTCCTACAATCCTCCTTACTAGTCTGTCTCTATTCCTCCAAGTTATACTTTCGTTAGAGGTGCGTAACACTCGCACGAGCGGAAGATAACTTCCTACAATCCTCCTTACTATTCTGCCCCAAAACCTCCAAGTTATACTTTCGTTAGAGGTGCGTACGACTCGCACGAGCGAAAGATAACTTGCCTCCAATCCTCCTTAAGACCTCCAAGTTATACTTCCGTTAGAGGTGTGTATGACTCGCACGAGCGGAAGATAACTCCCTACAATCCTCCTTACTATTCAGCCTCTAAACCTCCAAGTTATACTTTCGTTAGAGGTGCGTACGACTCGCACGAACGAAAGATAACTTCCTACAATACTGCTTACTATTCAGCCTCTAAACCTCCAAGTTATACTTTCGTTAGAGGTGCGTACGACTCGCACGAGCGGAAGATAACTTCCCCCAAACCTCCTTAAAACCTCCGAGTTATACATTCGTTAGAGGTGTGTATGATTCGCATGAGCGGAAGATAACTTCCAACAATCCTCCTTACTAGTCTGTCTCTATTCCTCCAAGTTATACTTTCGTTAGAGGTACGTACGACTCGCACGAGCGAAAGATAACTTCCCTCCAAACTTCCTTAAGAACTCCAAGTTATACTTTCGTTAGAGGTGTGTATGACTCGCACGATCGGAAGATAACTTCCTACAATCCTCCTTACTACTCTGCTTCAAATCCTCCAAGTTATACTTTCGTTAGAGGTGCGTACCACTCGCACGAGCGGAAGATAACTTTCTACAATCCTCCTTACTATTCAGCCTCTAAACCTCCAAGTTATACTTTCGTTAGAGGTGCGTACGACTCGCACGAGCGAAAGATAACTTGCCTCCAATCCTCCTTAAGACCTCCAAGTTATACTTCCGTTAGAGGTGTGTATGACTCGCACGAGCGGAAGATAACTCCCTACAATCCTCCTTACTATTCAGCCTCTAAACCTCCAAGTTATACTTTCGTTAGAGGTGCGTACGACTCGCACGATCGGAAGATAACTTCCTACAATCCTCCTTACTATTCTGCCCCAAAACCTCCAAGTTATACTTTCGTTAGAGGTGCGTAACACTCGCACGAGCGGAAGATAACTTCCTACAATCCTCCTTACTATTCTGCCCCAAAACCTCCAAGTTATACTTTCGTTAGTGGTGCGTACGACTCGCATGAGCGGAAGATAACTTCCTACAATCCTCCTTACTAGTCTGTCTCTATTCCTCCAAGTTATACTTTCGTTAGAGGTGCGTACAACTCGCACGAGCGAAAGATAACTTCCTACAATCCTCATTAAGATCTCCAAGTTATACTTTCGTTAGAGGTGCGTACGACTCGCATGAGCGGAAGATAACTTCCTACAATCCTCCTTACTATTCTGCCCCAAAACCTCCAAGTTATACTTTCGTTAGAGGTGCGTACGACTCGCACGAGCGAAAGATAACTTGCCTCCAATCCTCCTTATTATTCTGCCCCAAAACCTCCAAGTTATACTTTCGTTAGAGGTGCGTACGACTCGCACGAGCGAAAGATAACTTCCTACTATTCTCCTTAATATTCTGCCCCTAAGCCTCCAAGTTATACTTTCGTTAGAGGTGCGTACGGCTCGCACGAGCGAAAGATAACTTCCCCCAAACCTCCTTAAAACCTCCAAGTTATAATTTCGTTAGAGGTGTGTATGACTCACACGAGCGGAAGATAACTTTCTACAATCCTCCTTACTATTCAGCCTCTAAACCTCCAAGTTATACTTTCGTTAGAGGTGCGTACGACTCGCACGAGCGGAAGATAACTTCCTACAATCCTCCTTACTATTCTGCCCCTAAGCCTCCAAGTTATACTTTCGTTAGAGGTGCGTACGACTCGCACGAACGAAAGATAACTTCATACAATTCTCCTTACTATTCTGCCCCTAAGCCTCCAAGTTATACTTTCGTTAGAGGTGCGTACGACTCGCACGAACGAAAGATAACTTCATACAATTCTCCTTACTATTCTGCCCCTAAGCCTCCAAGTTATACTTTCGTTAGAGGTGCGTACGACTCGCACGAGCGGAAGATAACTTCCCCCAAACCTCCTTAAAACCTCCGAGTTATACTTTCGTTAGAGGTGCGTACGACTCGCACGAGCGGAAGATAACTTCCTACAATCCTCCTTACCATTCAGCCTCTAAACCTCCAAGTTATACTTTCGTTAGAGGTGCGTACGACTCGCACGAGCGAAAGATAACTACCTACAATCCTCCTTACTATTCTGCCCCGAAACCACCAAGTTATACTTTCGTTAGAGTCTTGTATGACACGCACGAGCGGAAGATAACTTCCCCCAAACCTCCTTAAATCCTCCGAGTTATACTTTCGTTAGAGGTGCGTACGACTCGCACGAGCGAAAGATAACTTGCCTCCAATCCTCCTTATTATTCTGCCCCAAAACCTCCAAGTTATACTTTCGTTAGAGGTGCGTACCACTCGCACGAGCGGAAGATAACTTCCCCCAAACCTCCTTAAAACCTCCGAGCTATACTTTCGTTAGAGGTGTGTATGATTCGCATGAGCGGAAGATAACTTCCAACAATCCTCCTTACTAGTCTGTCTCTATTCCTCCAAGTTATACTTTCGTTAGAGGTACGTACGACTCGCACGAGCGAAAGATAACTTCCCTCCAAACTTCCTTAAGAACTCCAAGTTATACTTTCGTTAGAGGTGTGTATGATTCGCATGAGCGGAAGATAACTTCCTACAATTCTCCTTACTATTCTGCCCCTAAGCCTCCAAGTTATACTTTCGTTAGAGGTGCGTACGACTCGCATGAGCGGAAGATAACTTCCTACAATCCTCCTTACTATTCCGCCCCAAAACCTCCAAGTTATACTTTCGTTAGAGGTGCGTACGACTCGCACGAGCGAAAGATAACTTGCCTCCAATCCTCCTTAAGAACTCCAAGTTATACTTTCGTTAGAGGTGTGTATGATTCGCATGAGCGGAAGATAACTTCCTACAATTCTCCTTACTATTCTGCCCCTAAGCCTCCAAGTTATACTTTCGTTAGAGGTGCGTACGACTCGCATGAGCGGAAGATAACTTCCTACAATCCTCCTTACTATTCCGCCCCAAAACCTCCAAGTTATACTTTCGTTAGAGGTGTGTATGACTCGCACGATCGGAAGATAACTTCCTACAATCCTCCTTACTATTCAGCCTCTAAAACTCCAAGTTATACTTTCGTTAGAGGTGCGTACGACTCGCATGAGCGGAAGATAACTTCCTACAATCCTCCTTACTATTCTGCCCCAAAACCACCAAGTTATACCTTCGTTAGAGGTGCGTACGACTCGCACGAGCGAAAGATAACTTGCCTCCAATCCTCCTTAAGACCTCCAAGTTATACTTTCGTTAGAGGTGTGTATGACTCGCACGATCGGAAGATAACTTCCTACAATCCTCCTTACTATACTGCCTCAAATCCTCCAAGTTATACTTTCGTTAGAGGTGCGTACGACTCGCACGAGCGGAAGATAACTTCCTACAATCCTCCTTACTATTCAGCCTCTAAACCTCCAAGTTATACTTTCGTTAGAGGTGCGTACGACTCGCACGAACGAAAGATAACTTCCTACAATCCTCCTTACTATTCAGCCTCTAAAACTCCAAGTTATACTTTCGTTAGAGGTGCGTACGACTCGCATGAGCGGAAGATAACTTCCTACAATCCTCCTTACTATTCTGCCCCAAAACCACCAAGTTATACCTTCGTTAGAGGTGCGTACGACTCGCACGAGCGAAAGATAACTTGCCTCCAATCCTCCTTATTATTCTGCCCCAAAACCTCCAAGTTATACTTACGTTAGAGATGCGTACGACTCGCACGAGCGAAAGATAACTTCCCTCCAAACCTCCTTAAGAACTCCAAGTTATACTTTCGTTAGACGTGTGTGTGATTCGCATGAGCGGAAGATAACTTCCTACAATTCTCCTTACTATTCTGCCCCAAAACCTCCAAGTTATACTTTCGTTAGAGGTGCGTACGACTCGCATGAGCGGAAGATAACTTCCTACAATCCTCCTTACTATTCTGCCCCAAAACCTCCAAGTTATACTTTCGTTAGAGGTGCGTACGACTCGCACGAGCGAAAGATAACTTCCAACAATCCTCCTTACTAGTCTGTCTCTATTCCTCCAAGTTATACTTTCGTTAGAGGTACGTACGACTCGCACGAGCGAAAGATAACTTCCCTCCAAACTTCCTTAAGAACTCCAAGTTATACTTTCGTTAGAGGTGTGTATGATTCGCATGAGCGGAAGATAACTTCCTACAATTCTCCTTACTATTCTGCCCCTAAGCCTCCAAGTTATACTTTCGTTAGAGGTGCGTACGACTCGCATGAGCGGAAGATAACTTCCTACAATCCTCCTTACTATTCCGCCCCAAAACCTCCAAGTTATACTTTCGTTAGAGGTGCGTACGACTCGCACGAGCGAAAGATAACTTGCCTCCAATCCTCCTTAAGAACTCCAAGTTATACTTTCGTTAGAGGTGTGTATGATTCGCATGAGCGGAAGATAACTTCCTACAATTCTCCTTACTATTCTGCCCCTAAGCCTCCAAGTTATACTTTCGTTAGAGGTGCGTACGACTCGCATGAGCGGAAGATAACTTCCTACAATCCTCCTTACTATTCTGCCCCAAAACCTCCAAGTTATACTTTCGTTAGAGGTGTGTACGACTCGCACGATCGGAAGATAACTTCCTACAATCCTCCTTACTATTCAGCCTCTAAAACTCCAAGTTATACTTTCGTTAGAGGTGCGTACGACTCGCATGAGCGGAAGATAACTTCCTACAATCCTCCTTACTATTCTGCCCCAAAACCACCAAGTTATACCTTCGTTAGAGGTGCGTACGACTCGCACGAGCGAAAGATAACTTGCCTTCAATCCTCCTTAAGACCTCCAAGTTATACTTTCGTTAGAGGTGTGTATGACTCGCACGATCGGAAGATAACTTCCTACAATCCTCCTTACTATACTGCCTCAAATCCTCCAAGTTATACTTTCGTTAGAGGTGCGTACGACTCGCACGAGCGGAAGATAACTTCCTACAATCCTCCTTACTATTCAGCCTCTAAACCTCCAAGTTATACTTTCGTTAGAGGTGCGTACGACTCGCACGAACGAAAGATAACTTCCTACAATCCTCCTTACTATTCAGCCTCTAAACCTCCAAGTTATACTTTCGTTAGAGGTGCGTACGACTCGCATGAGCGGAAGATAACTTCCTACAATCCTCCTTACTATTCTGCCCCAAAACCACCAAGTTATACCTTCGTTAGAGGTGCGTACGACTCGCACGAGCGAAAGATAACTTGCCTCCAATCCTCCTTATTATTCTGCCCCAAAACCTCCAAGTTATACTTTCGTTAGAGATGCGTACGACTCGCACGAGCGAAAGATAACTTCCCTCCAAACCTCCTTAAGAACTCCAAGTTATACTTTCGTTAGACGTGTGTGTGATTCGCATGAGCGGAAGATAACTTCCTACAATTCTCCTTACTATTCTGCCCCAAAACCTCCAAGTTATACTTTCGTTAGAGGTGCGTACGACTCGCATGAGCGGAAGATAACTTCCTACAATCCTCCTTACTATTCTGCCCCAAAACCTCCAAGTTATACTTTCGTTAGAGGTGCGTACGACTCGCACGAGCGAAAGATAACTTCCTACAATCCTCCTTACTAGTCTGTCTCTATTCCTCCAAGTTATACTTTCGTTAGAGGTGCGTAACACTCGCACGAGCGGAAGATAACTTCCTACAATCCTCCTTACTATTCTGCCCCAAAACCTCCAAGTTATACTTTCGTTAGAGGTGCGTACGACTCGCACGAGCGAAAGATAACTTGCCTCCAATCCTCCTTAAGACCTCCAAGTTATACTTCCGTTAGAGGTGTGTATGACTCGCACGAGCGGAAGATAACTCCCTACAATCCTCCTTACTATTCAGCCTCTAAACCTCCAAGTTATACTTTCGTTAGAGGTGCGTACGACTCGCACGAACGAAAGATAACTTCCTACAATACTGCTTACTATTCAGCCTCTAAACCTCCAAGTTATACTTTCGTTAGAGGTGCGTACGACTCGCACGAGCGGAAGATAACTTCCCCCAAACCTCCTTAAAACCTCCGAGTTATACATTCGTTAGAGGTGTGTATGATTCGCATGAGCGGAAGATAACTTCCAACAATCCTCCTTACTAGTCTGTCTCTATTCCTCCAAGTTATACTTTCGTTAGAGGTACGTACGACTCGCACGAGCGAAAGATAACTTCCCTCCAAACTTCCTTAAGAACTCCAAGTTATACTTTCGTTAGAGGTGTGTATGACTCGCACGATCGGAAGATAACTTCCTACAATCCTCCTTACTACTCTGCTTCAAATCCTCCAAGTTATACTTTCGTTAGAGGTGCGTACCACTCGCACGAGCGGAAGATAACTTTCTACAATCCTCCTTACTATTCAGCCTCTAAACCTCCAAGTTATACTTTCGTTAGAGGTGCGTACGACTTGCACGAGCGAAAGATAACTTGCCTCCAATCCTCCTTAAGACCTCCAAGTTATACTTCCGTTAGAGGTGTGTATGACTCGCACGAGCGGAAGATAACTCCCTACAATCCTCCTTACTATTCAGCCTCTAAACCTCCAAGTTATACTTTCGTTAGAGGTGCGTACGACTCGCACGATCGGAAGATAACTTCCTACAATCCTCCTTACTATTCTGCCCCAAAACCTCCAAGTTATACTTTCGTTAGAGGTGCGTAACACTCGCACGAGCGGAAGATAACTTCCTACAATCCTCCTTACTATTCTGCCCCAAAACCTCCAAGTTATACTTTCGTTAGAGGTGCGTACGACTCGCACGAGCGAAAGATAACTTGCCTCCAATCCTCCTTAAGACCTCCAAGTTATACTTCCGTTAGAGGTGTGTATGACTCGCACGAGCGGAAGATAACTCCCTACAATCCTCCTTACTATTCAGCCTCTAAACCTCCAAGTTATACTTTCGTTAGAGGTGCGTACGACTCGCACGAACGAAAGATAACTTCCTACAATACTGCTTACTATTCAGCCTCTAAACCTCCAAGTTATACTTTCGTTAGAGGTGAGTACGACTCGCACGAGCGGAAGATAACTTCCCCCAAACCTCCTTAAAACCTCCGAGTTATACATTCGTTAGAGGTGTGTATGATTCGCATGAGCGGAAGATAACTTCCAACAATCCTCCTTACTAGTCTGTCTCTATTCCTCCAAGTTATACTTTCGTTAGAGGTACGTACGACTCGCACGAGCGAAAGATAACTTCCCTCCAAACTTCCTTAAGAACTCCAAGTTATACTTTCGTTAGAGGTGTGTATGACTCGCACGATCGGAAGATAACTTCCTACAATCCTCCTTACTACTCTGCTTCAAATCCTCCAAGTTATACTTTCGTTAGAGGTGCGTACCACTCGCACGAGCGGAAGATAACTTTCTACAATCCTCCTTACTATTCAGCCTCTAAACCTCCAAGTTATACTTTCGTTAGAGGTGCGTACGACTCGCACGAGCGAAAGATAACTTGCCTCCAATCCTCCTTAAGACCTCCAAGTTATACTTCCGTTAGAGGTGTGTATGACTCGCACGAGCGGAAGATAACTCCCTACAATCCTCCTTACTATTCAGCCTCTAAACCTCCAAGTTATACTTTCGTTAGAGGTGCGTACGACTCGCACGAACGAAAGATAACTTCCTACAATACTGCTTACCTATTCAGCCTCTAAACCTCCAAGTTATACTTTCGTTAGAGGTGCGTACGACTCGCACGAGCTGAAGATAACTTCCCCCAAACCTTCTTAAAACCTCCGAGTTATACATTCGTTAGAGGTGTGTATGATTCGCATGAGCGGAAGATAACTTCCAACAATCCTCCTTACTACTCTGCTTCAAATCCTCCAAGTTATACTTTCGTTAGAGGTGCGTACGACTCGCACGAGCGGAAGATAACTTTCTACAATCCTCCTTACTATTCAGCCTCTAAACCTCCAAGTTATACTTTCGTTAGAGGTGCGTACGACTCGCACGAGCGGAAGATAACTTCCTACAATCCTCCTTACTATTCTGCCCCTAAGCCTCCAAGTTATACTTTCGTTAGAGGTGCGTACGACTCGCACGAACGAAAGATAACTTCATACAATTCTCCTTACTATTCTGCCCCTAAGCCTCCAAGTTATACTTTCGTTAGAGGTGCGTACGACTCGCACGAACGAAAGATAACTTCATACAATTCTCCTTACTATTCTGCCCCTAAGCCTCCAAGTTATACTTTCGTTAGAGGTGCGTACGACTCGCACGATCGGAAGATAACTTCCTACAATCCTCCTTACTATTCTGCCCCAAAACCTCCAAGTTATACTTTCGTTAGAGGTGCGTACGACTCGCACGAGCGAAAGATAACTTGCCTACAATCCTCCTTACTATTCAGCCTCTAAACCTCCAAGTTATACTTTCGTTAGAGTCTTGTATGACTCGCACGAGCGGAAGATAACTTCCTACAATCCTCCTTACTATTCTGCCCCAAAACCTCCAAGTTATACTTTCGTTAGAGGTGCGTACAACTCGCACGAGCGAAAGATAACTTCCTACAATTCTCCTTACTATTCTGCCCCTAAGCCTCCTAGTTATACTTTCGTTAGAGGTGCGTACGACTCGCACGAGCGGAAGATAACTTCCTACAATCCTCCTTACTAGTCTGTCTCTATTCCTCCAAGTTATACTTTCGTTAGAGGTGCGTACAACTCGCACGAGCGAAAGATAACTTCCTACAATCCTCCTTAAGATCTCCAAGTTATACTTTCGTTAGAGGTGCGTACGACTCGCATGAGCGGAAGATAACTTCCTACAATCCTCCTTACTATTCTGCCCCAAAACCTCCAAGTTATACTTTCGTTAGAGGTGCGTACGACTCGCATGAGCGGAAGATAACTTCCTACAATCCTCCTTACTAGTCTGTCTCTATTCCTCCAAGTTATACTTTCGTTAGAGGTGCGTACAACTCGCACGAGCGAAAGATAACTTCCTACAATCCTCATTAAGATCTCCAAGTTATACTTTCGTTAGAGGTGCGTACGACTCGCACGAGCGGAAGATAACTTCCTACAATCCTCCTTACTATTCTGCCCCAAAACCTCCAAGTTATACTTTCGTTAGAGGTGCGTACGACTCGCACGAGCGAAAGATAACTTGCCTCCAATCCTCCTTATTATTCTGCCCCAAAACCTCCAAGTTATACTTTCGTTAGAGGTGCGTACGACTCGCACGAGCGAAAGATAACTTCCTACAATTCTCCTTAATATTCTGCCCCTAAGCCTCCAAGTTATACTTTCGTTAGAGGTGCGTACGGCTCGCACGAGCGAAAGATAACTTCCCCCAAACCTCCTTAAAACCTCCAAGTTATAATTTCGTTAGAGGTGTGTATGACTCACACGAGCGGAAGATAACTTCCTACAATCCTCCTTACTAGTCTGTCTCTATTCCTCCAAGTTATACTTTCGTTAGAGGTGCGTACAACTCGCACGAGCGAAAGATAACTTCCTACAATCCTCCTTAAGACCTCCAAGTTATACTTTCGTTAGAGGTGTGTATGACTCACACGAGCGGAAGATAACTTTCTACAATCCTCCTTACTATTCAGCCTCTAAACCTCCAAGTTATACTTTCGTTAGAGGTGCGTACGACTCGCACGAGCGAAAGATAACTTCCTACAATCCTCCTTACTATTCTGCCCCTAAGCCTCCAAGTTATACTTTCGTTAGAGGTGCGTACGACTCGCACGAACGAAAGATAACTTCATACAATTCTCCTTACTATTCTGCCCCTAAGCCTCCAAGTTATACTTTCGTTAGAGGTGCGTACGACTCGCACGAACGAAAGATAACTTCATACAATTCTCCTTACTATTCTGCCCCTAAGCCTCCAAGTTATACTTTCGTTAGAGGTGCGTACGACTCGCACGAGCGGAAGATAACTTCCCCCAAACCTCCTTAAAACCTCCGAGTTATACTTTCGTTAGAGGTGCGTACGACTCGCACGAGCGGAAGATAACTTCCTACAATCCTCCTTACCATTCAGCCTCAAAACCTCCAAGTTATACTTTCGTTAGAGGTGCGTACGACTCGCACGAGCGAAAGATAACTACCTACAATCCTCCTTACTATTCTGCCCCGAAACCACCAAGTTATACTTTCGTTAGAGTCTTGTATGACACGCACGAGCGGAAGATAACTTCCCCCAAACCTCCTTAAATCCTCCGAGTTATACTTTCGTTAGAGGTGCGTACGACTCGCACGAGCGAAAGATAACTTGCCTCCAATCCTCCTTATTATTCTGCCCCAAAACCTCCAAGTTATACTTTCGTTAGAGGTGCGTACGACTCGCACGAGCGGAAGATAACTTCCCCCAAACCTCCTTAAAACCTCCGAGCTATACTTTCGTTAGAGGTGTGTATGATTCGCATGAGCGGAAGATAACTTCCAACAATCCTCCTTACTAGTCTGTCTCTATTCCTCCAAGTTATACTTTCGTTAGAGGTACGTACGACTCGCACGAGCGAAAGATAACTTCCCTCCAAACTTCCTTAAGAACTCCAAGTTATACTTTCGTTAGAGGTGTGTATGATTCGCATGAGCGGAAGATAACTTCCTACAATTCTCCTTACTATTCTGCCCCTAAGCCTCCAAGTTATACTTTCGTTAGAGGTGCGTACGACTCGCATGAGCGGAAGATAACTTCCTACAATCCTCCTTACTATTCCGCCCCAAAACCTCCAAGTTATACTTTCGTTAGAGGTGCGTACGACTCGCACGAGCGAAAGATAACTTGCCTCCAATCCTCCTTAAGAACTCCAAGTTATACTTTCGTTAGAGGTGTGTATGATTCGCATGAGCGGAAGATAACTTCCTACAATTCTCCTTACTATTCTGCCCCTAAGCCTCCAAGTTATACTTTCGTTAGAGGTGCGTACGACTCGCATGAGCGGAAGATAACTTCCTACAATCCTCCTTACTATTCCGCCCCAAAACCTCCAAGTTATACTTTCGTTAGAGGTGTGTATGACTCGCACGATCGGAAGATAACTTCCTACAATCCTCCTTACTATTCAGCCTCTAAAACTCCAAGTTATACTTTCGTTAGAGGTGCGTACGACTCGCATGAGCGGAAGATAACTTCCTACAATCCTCCTTACTATTCTGCCCCAAAACCTCCAAGTTATACCTTCGTTAGAGGTGCGTACGACTCGCACGAGCGAAAGATAACTTGCCTCCAATCCTCCTTAAGACCTCCAAGTTATACTTTCGTTAGAGGTGTGTATGACTCGCACGATCGGAAGATAACTTCCTACAATCCTCCTTACTATACTGCCTCAAATCCTCCAAGTTATACTTTCGTTAGAGGTGCGTACGACTCGCACGAGCGGAAGATAACTTCCTACAATCCTCCTTACTATTCAGCCTCTAAACCTCCAAGTTATACTTTCGTTAGAGGTGCGTACGACTCGCACGAACGAAAGATAACTTCCTACAATCCTCCTTACTATTCAGCCTCTAAAACTCCAAGTTATACTTTCGTTAGAGGTGCGTACGACTCGCATGAGCGGAAGATAACTTCCTACAATCCTCCTTACTATTCTGCCCCAAAACCACCAAGTTATACCTTCGTTAGAGGTGCGTACGACTCGCACGAGCGAAAGATAACTTGCCTCCAATCCTCCTTATTATTCTGCCCCAAAACCTCCAAGTTATACTTACGTTAGAGATGCGTACGACTCGCACGAGCGAAAGATAACTTCCCTCCAAACTTCCTTAAGAACTCCAAGTTATACTTTCGTTAGACGTGTGTGTGATTCGCATGAGCGGAAGATAACTTCCTACAATTCTCCTTACTATTCTGCCCCAAAACCTCCAAGTTATACTTTCGTTAGAGGTGCGTACGACTCGCATGAGCGGAAGATAACTTCCTACAATCCTCCTTACTATTCTGCCCCAAAACCTCCAAGTTATACTTTCGTTAGAGGTGCGTACGACTCGCACGAGCGAAAGATAACTTCCAACAATCCTCCTTACTAGTCTATCTCTATTCCTCCAAGTTATACTTTCGTTAGAGGTACGTACGACTCGCACGAGCGAAAGATAACTTCCCTCCAAACTTCCTTAAGAACTCCAAGTTATACTTTCGTTAGAGGTGTGTATGATTCGCATGAGCGGAAGATAACTTCCTACAATTCTCCTTACTATTCTGCCCCTAAGCCTCCAAGTTATACTTTCGTTAGAGGTGCGTACGACTCGCATGAGCGGAAGATAACTTCCTACAATCCTCCTTACTATTCCGCCCCAAAACCTCCAAGTTATACTTTCGTTAGAGGTGCGTACGACTCGCACGAGCGAAAGATAACTTGCCTCCAATCCTCCTTAAGAACTCCAAGTTATACTTTCGTTAGAGGTGTGTATGATTCGCATGAGCGGAAGATAACTTCCTACAATTCTCCTTACTATTCTGCCCCTAAGCCTCCAAGTTATACTTTCGTTAGAGGTGCGTACGACTCGCATGAGCGGAAGATAACTTCCTACAATCCTCCTTACTATTCCGCCCCAAAACCTCCAAGTTATACTTTCGTTAGAGGTGTGTATGACTCGCACGATCGGAAGATAACTTCCTACAATCCTCCTTACTATTCAGCCTCTAAAACTCCAAGTTATACTTTCGTTAGAGGTGCGTACGACTCGCATGAGCGGAAGATAACTTCCTACAATCCTCCTTACTATTCTGCCCCAAAACCACCAAGTTATACCTTCGTTAGAGGTGCGTACGACTCGCACGAGCGAAAGATAACTTGCCTCCAATCCTCCTTAAGACCTCCAAGTTATACTTTCGTTAGAGGTGTGTATGACTCGCACGATCGGAAGATAACTTCCTACAATCCTCCTTACTATACTGCCTCAAATCCTCCAAGTTATACTTTCGTTAGAGGTGCGTACGACTCGCACGAGCGGAAGATAACTTCCTACAATCCTCCTTACTATTCAGCCTCTAAACCTCCAAGTTATACTTTCGTTAGAGGTGCGTACGACTCGCACGAACGAAAGATAACTTCCTACAATCCTCCTTACTATTCAGCCTCTAAAACTCCAAGTTATACTTTCGTTAGAGGTGCGTACGACTCGCATGAGCGGAAGATAACTTCCTACAATCCTCCTTACTATTCTGCCCCAAAACCACCAAGTTATACCTTCGTTAGAGGTGCGTACGACTCGCACGAGCGAAAGATAACTTGCCTCCAATCCTCCTTATTATTCTGCCCCAAAACCTCCAAGTTATACTTACGTTAGAGATGCGTACGACTCGCACGAGCGAAAGATAACTTCCCTCCAAACCTCCTTAAGAACTCCAAGTTATACTTTCGTTAGACGTGTGTGTGATTCGCATGAGCGGAAGATAACTTCCTACAATTCTCCTTACTATTCTGCCCCAAAACCTCCAAGTTATACTTTCGTTAGAGGTGCGTACGACTCGCATGAGCGGAAGATAACTTCCTACAATCCTCCTTACTATTCTGCCCCAAAACCTCCAAGTTATACTTTCGTTAGAGGTGCGTACGACTCGCACGAGCGAAAGATAACTTCCTACAATCCTCCTTACTAGTCTGTCTCTATTCCTCCAAGTTATACTTTCGTTAGAGGTGCGTAACACTCGCACGAGCGGAAGATAACTTCCTACAATCCTCCTTACTATTCTGCCCCAAAACCTCCAAGTTATACTTTCGTTAGAGGTGCGTACGACTCGCACGAGCGAAAGATAACTTGCCTCCAATCCTCCTTAAGACCTCCAAGTTATACTTCCGTTAGAGGTGTGTATGACTCGCACGAGCGGAAGATAACTCCCTACAATCCTCCTTACTATTCAGCCTCTAAACCTCCAAGTTATACTTTCGTTAGAGGTGCGTACGACTCGCACGAACGAAAGATAACTTCCTACAATACTGCTTACTATTCAGCCTCTAAACCTCCAAGTTATACTTTCGTTAGAGGTGCGTACGACTCGCACGAGCGAAAGATAACTTCCCCCAAACCTCCTTAAAACCTCCGAGTTATACATTCGTTAGAGGTGTGTATGATTCGCATGAGCGGAAGATAACTTCCAACAATCCTCCTTACTAGTCTGTCTCTATTCCTCCAAGTTATACTTTCGTTAGAGGTACGTACGACTCGCACGAGCGAAAGATAACTTCCCTCCAAACTTCCTTAAGAACTCCAAGTTATACTTTCGTTAGAGGTGTGTATGACTCGCACGATCGGAAGATAACTTCCTACAATCCTCCTTACTACTCTGCTTCAAATCCTCCAAGTTATACTTTCGTTAGAGGTGCGTACCACTCGCACGAGCGGAAGATAACTTTCTACAATCCTCCTTACTATTCAGCCTCTAAACCTCCAAGTTATACTTTCGTTAGAGGTGCGTACGACTCGCACGAGCGAAAGATAACTTGCCTCCAATCCTCCTTAAGACCTCCAAGTTATACTTCCGTTAGAGGTGTGTATGACTCGCACGAGCGGAAGATAACTCCCTACAATCCTCCTTACTATTCAGCCTCTAAACCTCCAAGTTATACTTTCGTTAGAGGTGCGTACGACTCGCACGAGCGGAAGATAACTTCCTACAATCCTCCTTACTATTCTGCCCCAAAACCTCCAAGTTATACTTTCGTTAGAGGTGCGTACCACTCGCACGAGCGGAAGATAACTTCCTACAATCCTCCTTACTATTCTGCCCCAAAACCTCCAAGTTATACTTTCGTTAGAGGTGCGTACGACTCGCACGAGCGAAAGATAACTTGCCTCCAATCCTCCTTAAGACCTCCAAGTTATACTTCCGTTAGAGGTGTGTATGACTCGCACGAGCGGAAGATAACTCCCTACAATCCTCCTTACTATTCAGCCTCTAAACCTCCAAGTTATACTTTCGTTAGAGGTGCGTACGACTCGCACGAACGAAAGATAACTTCCTACAATACTGCTTACTATTCAGCCCCTAAACCTCCAAGTTATACTTTCGTTAGAGGTGCGTACGACTCGCACGAGCGGAAGATAACTTCCCCCAAACCTCCTTAAAACCTCCGAGTTATACATTCGTTAGAGGTGTGTATGATTCGCATGAGCGGAAGATAACTTCCAACAATCCTCCTTACTAGTCTGTCTCTATTCCTCCAAGTTATACTTTCGTTAGAGGTACGTACGACTCGCACGAGCGAAAGATAACTTCCCTCCAAACTTCCTTAAGAACTCCAAGTTATACTTTCGTTAGAGGTGTGTATGACTCGCACGATCGGAAGATAACTTCCTACAATCCTCCTTACTACTCTGCTTCAAATCCTCCAAGTTATACTTTCGTTAGAGGTGCGTACCACTCGCACGAGCGGAAGATAACTTTCTACAATCCTCCTTACTATTCAGCCTCTAAACCTCCAAGTTATACTTTCGTTAGAGGTGCGTACGACTCGCACGAGCGAAAGATAACTTGCCTCCAATCCTCCTTAAGACCTCCAAGTTATACTTCCGTTAGAGGTGTGTATGACTCGCACGAGCGGAAGATAACTCCCTACAATCCTCCTTACTATTCAGCCTCTAAACCTCCAAGTTATACTTTCGTTAGAGGTGCGTACGACTCGCACGATCGGAAGATAACTTCCTACAATCCTCCTTACTATTCTGCCCCAAAACCTCCAAGTTATACTTTCGTTAGAGGTGCGTACGACTCGCACGAGCGGAAGATAACTTCCTACAATCCTCCTTAAGATCTCCAAGTTATACTTTCGTTAGAGGTGCGTACGATTCGCATGAGCGGAAGATAACTTCCTACAATCCTCCTTACTATTCTGCCCCAAAACCTCCAAGTTATACTTTCGTTAGAGGTGCGTACGACTCGCATGAGCGGAAGATAACTTCCTACAATCCTCCTTACTAGTCTGTCTCTATTCCTCCAAGTTATACTTTCGTTAGAGGTGCGTACAACTCGCACGAGCGAAAGATAACTTCCTACAATCCTCCTTAAGATCTCCAAGTTATACTTACGTTAGAGGTGCGTACGACTCGCACGAGCGGAAGATAACTTCCTACAATCCTCCTTACTAGTCTGTCTCTATTCCTCCAAGTTATACTTTCGTTAGAGGTGCGTACAACTCGCACGAGCGAAAGATAACTTCCTACAATCCTCCTTAAGATCTCCAAGTTATACTTTCGTTAGAGGTGCGTACGACTCGCATGAGCGGAAGATAACTTCCTACAATCCTCCTTACTATTCTGCCCCAAAACCTCCAAGTTATACTTTCGTTAGAGGTGCGTACGACTCGCACGAGCGAAAGATAACTTCCCCCAAACCTCCTTAAAACCTCCAAGTTATAATTTCGTTAGAGGTGTGTATGACTCACACGAGCGGAAGATAACTTCCTCCAATCCTCCTTATTATTCTGCCCCAAAACCTCCAAGTTATACTTTCGTTAGAGGTGCGTACGACTCGCACGAGCGAAAGATAACTTCCTACTATTCTCCTTACTATTCTGCCCCTAAGCCTCCAAGTTATACTTTCGTTAGAGGTGCGTACGGCTCGCACGAGCGAAAGATAACTTCCCCCAAACCTCCTTAAAACCTCCAAGTTATAATTTCGTTAGAGGTGTGTATGACTCACACGAGCGGAAGATAACTTCCTACTATTCTCCTTACTATTCTGCCACTAAGCCTCCAAGTTATACTTTCGTTAGAGGTGCGTACGACTCGCACGAGCGGAAGATAACTTCCCCCAAACCTCCTTAAAACCTCCGAGTTATACATTCGTTAGAGGTGTGTATGATTCGCATGAGCGGAAGATAACTTCCTACAATCCTCCTTACTATTCTGCCCCAAAACCTCCAAGTTATACTTTCGTTAGAGGTGCGTACGACTCACACGAGCGGAAGATAACTTCCTCCAATCCTCCTTATTATTCTGCCCCAAAACCTCCAAGTTATACTTTCGTTAGAGGTGCGTACGACTCGCACGAGCGAAAGATAACTTCCTACTATTCTCCTTACTATTCTGCCCCTAAGCCTCCAAGTTATACTTTCGTTAGAGGTGCGTACGGCTCGCACGAGCGAAAGATAACTTCCCCCAAACCTCCTTAAAACCTCCAAGTTATAATTTCGTTAGAGGTGTGTATGACTCACACGAGCGGAAGATAACTTCCTCCAATCCTCCTTATTATTCTGCCCCAAAACCTCCAAGTTATACTTTCGTTAGAGGTGCGTACGACTCGCACGAGCGAAAGATAACTTCCTACTATTCTCCTTACTATTCTGCCCCTAAGCCTCCAAGTTATACTTTCGTTAGAGGTGCGTACGACTCGCACGAGCGGAAGATAACTTCCTACAATCCTCCTTACTATTCTGCCCCTAAGCCTCCAAGTTATACTTTCGTTAGAGGTGCGTACGACTCGCACGAACGAAAGATAACTTCATACAATTCTCCTTACTATTCTGCCCCTAAGCCTCCAAGTTATACTTTCGTTAGAGGTGCGTACGACTCGCACGAACGAAAGATAACTTCATACAATTCTCCTTACTATTCTGCCCCTAAGCCTCCAAGTTATACTTTCGTTAGAGGTGCGTACGACTCGCACGATCGGAAGATAACTTCCTACAATCCTCCTTACTATTCTGCCCCAAAACCTCCAAGTTATACTTTCGTTAGAGGTGCGTACGACTCGCACGAGCGAAAGATAACTTGCCTACAATCCTCCTTACTATTCAGCCTCTAAACCTCCAAGTTATACTTTCGTTAGAGTCTTGTATGACTCGCACGAGCGGAAGATAACTTCCTACAATCCTCCTTACTATTCTGCCCCAAAACCTCCAAGTTATACTTTTGTTATAGGTGCGTACAACTCGCACGAGCGAAAGATAACTTCCTACAATTCTCCTTACTATTCTGCCCCTAAGCCTCCTAGTTATACTTTCGTTAGAGGTGCGTACGACTCGCACGAGCGGAAGATAACTTCCTACAATCCTCCTTACTAGTCTGTCTCTATTCCTCCAAGTTATACTTTCGTTAGAGGTGCGTACAACTCGCACGAGCGAAAGATAACTTCCTACAATCCTCCTTAAGATCTCCAAGTTATACTTTCGTTAGAGGTGCGTACGACTCGCATGAGCGGAAGATAACTTCCTACAATCCTCCTTACTATTCTGCCCCAAAACCTCCAAGTTATACTTTCGTTAGAGGTGCGTACGACTCGCACGAGCGGAAGATAACTTCCTACAATCCTCCTTACTAGTCTGTCTCTATTCCTCCAAGTTATACTTTCGTTAGAGGTGCGTACAACTCGCACGAGCGAAAGATAACTTCCTACAATCCTCATTAAGATCTCCAAGTTATACTTTCGTTAGAGGTGCGTACGACTCGCACGAGCGGAAGATAACTTCCTACAATCCTCCTTACTATTCTGCCCCAAAACCTCCAAGTTATACTTTCGTTAGAGGTGCGTACGACTCGCACGAGCGAAAGATAACTTGCCTCCAATCCTCCTTATTATTCTGCCCCAAAACCTCCAAGTTATACTTTCGTTAGAGGTGCGTACGACTCGCACGAGCGAAAGATAACTTCCTACTATTCTCCTTAATATTCTGCCCCTAAGCCTCCAAGTTATACTTTCGTTAGAGGTGCGTACGGCTCGCACGAGCGAAAGATAACTTCCCCCAAACCTCCTTAAAACCTCCAAGTTATAATTTCGTTAGAGGTGTGTATGACTCACACGAGCGGAAGATAACTTCCTACAATCCTCCTTACTAGTCTGTCTCTATTCCTCCAAGTTATACTTTCGTTAGAGGTGCGTACAACTCGCACGAGCGAAAGATAACTTCCTACAATCCTCCTTAAGACCTCCAAGTTATACTTTCGTTAGAGGTGTGTATGACTCACACGAGCGGAAGATAACTTCCTACAATCCTCCTTACTATTCAGCCTCTAAACCTCCAAGTTATACTTTCGTTAGAGGTGCGTACGACTCGCACGAGCGGAAGATAACTTCCTACAATCCTCCTTACTATTCTGCCCCTAAGCCTCCAAGTTATACTTTCGTTAGAGGTGCGTACGACTCGCACGAACGAAAGATAACTTCATACAATTCTCCTTACTATTCTGCCCCTAAGCCTCCAAGTTATACTTTCGTTAGAGGTGCGTACGACTCGCACGAACGAAAGATAACTTCATACAATTCTCCTTACTATTCTGCCCCTAAGCCTCCAAGTTATACTTTCGTTAGAGGTGCGTACGACTCGCACGAGCGGAAGATAACTTCCCCCAAACCTCCTTAAAACCTCCGAGTTATACTTTCGTTAGAGGTGCGTACGACTCGCACGAGCGGAAGATAACTTCCTACAATCCTCCTTACCATTCAGCCTCTAAACCTCCAAGTTATACTTTCGTTAGAGGTGCGTACGACTCGCACGAGCGAAAGATAACTACCTACAATCCTCCTTACTATTCTGCCCCGAAACCACCAAGTTATACTTTCGTTAGAGTCTTGTATGACACGCACGAGCGGAAGATAACTTCCCCCAAACCTCCTTAAATCCTCCGAGTTATACTTTCGTTAGAGGTGCGTACGACTCGCACGAGCGAAAGATAACTTGCCTCCAATCCTCCTTATTATTCTGCCCCAAAACCTCCAAGTTATACTTTCGTTAGAGGTGCGTAACACTCGCACGAGCGGAAGATAACTTCCCCCAAACCTCCTTAAAACCTCCGAGCTATACTTTCGTTAGAGGTGTGTATGATTCGCATGAGCGGAAGATAACTTCCAACAATCCTCCTTACTAGTCTGTCTCTATTCCTCCAAGTTATACTTTCGTTAGAGGTACGTACGACTCGCACGAGCGAAAGATAACTTCCCTCCAAACTTCCTTAAGAACTCCAAGTTATACTTTCGTTAGAGGTGTGTATGATTCGCATGAGCGGAAGATAACTTCCTACAATTCTCCTTACTATTCTGCCCCTAAGCCTCCAAGTTATACTTTCGTTAGAGGTGCGTACGACTCGCATGAGCGGAAGATAACTTCCTACAATCCTCCTTACTATTCCGCCCCAAAACCTCCAAGTTATACTTTCGTTAGAGGTGCGTACGACTCGCACGAGCGGAAGATAACTTGCCTCCAATCCTCCTTAAGAACTCCAAGTTATACTTTCGTTAGAGGTGTGTATGATTCGCATGAGCGGAAGATAACTTCCTACAATTCTCCTTACTATTCTGCCCCTAAGCCTCCAAGTTATACTTTCGTTAGAGGTGCGTACGACTCGCATGAGCGGAAGATAACTTCCTACAATCCTCCTTACTATTCCGCCCCAAAACCTCCAAGTTATACTTTCGTTAGAGGTGTGTATGACTCGCACGATCGGAAGATAACTTCCTACAATCCTCCTTACTATTCAGCCTCTAAACCTCCAAGTTATACTTTCGTTAGAGGTGCGTACGACTCGCATGAGCGGAAGATAACTTCCTACAATCCTCCTTACTATTCTGCCCCAAAACCACCAAGTTATACCTTCGTTAGAGGTGCGTACGACTCGCACGAGCGAAAGATAACTTGCCTCCAATCCTCCTTAAGACCTCCAAGTTATACTTTCGTTAGAGGTGTGTATGACTCGCACGATCGGAAGATAACTTCCTACAATCCTCCTTACTATACTGCCTCAAATCCTCCAAGTTATACTTTCGTTAGAGGTGCGTACGACTCGCACGAGCGGAAGATAACTTCCTACAATCCTCCTTACTATTCAGCCTCTAAACCTCCAAGTTATACTTTCGTTAGAGGTGCGTACGACTCGCACGAACGAAAGATAACTTCCTACAATCCTCCTTACTATTCAGCCTCTAAAACTCCAAGTTATACTTTCGTTAGAGGTGCGTACGACTCGCATGAGCGGAAGATAACTTCCTACAATCCTCCTTACTATTCTGCCCCAAAACCACCAAGTTATACCTTCGTTAGAGGTGCGTACGACTCGCACGAGCGAAAGATAACTTGCCTACAATCCTCCTTATTATTCTGCCCCAAAACCTCCAAGTTATACTTACGTTAGAGATGCGTACGACTCGCACGAGCGAAAGATAACTTCCCTCCAAACCTCCTTAAGAACTCCAAGTTATACTTTCGTTAGACGTGTGTGTGATTCGCATGAGCGGAAGATAACTTCCTACAATTCTCCTTACTATTCTGCCCCAAAACCTCCAAGTTATACTTTCGTTAGAGGTGCGTACGACTCGCATGAGCGGAAGATAACTTCCTACAATCCTCCTTACTATTCTGCCCCAAAACCTCCAAGTTATACTTTCGTTAGAGGTGCGTACGACTCGCACGAGCGAAAGATAACTTCCAACAATCCTCCTTACTAGTCTATCTCTATTCCTCCAAGTTATACTTTCGTTAGAGGTACGTACGACTCGCACGAGCGAAAGATAACTTCCCTCCAAACTTCCTTAAGAACTCCAAGTTATACTTTCGTTAGAGGTGTGTATGATTCGCATGAGCGGAAGATAACTTCCTACAATTCTCCTTACTATTCTGCCCCTAAGCCTCCAAGTTATACTTTCGTTAGAGGTGCGTACGACTCGCATGAGCGGAAGATAACTTCCTACAATCCTCCTTACTATTCCGCCCCAAAACCTCCAAGTTATACTTTCGTTAGAGGTGCGTACGACTCGCACGAGCGAAAGATAACTTGCCTCCAATCCTCCTTAAGAACTCCAAGTTATACTTTCGTTAGAGGTGTGTATGATTCGCATGAGCGGAAGATAACTTCCTACAATTCTCCTTACTATTCTGCCCCTAAGCCTCCAAGTTATACTTTCGTTAGAGGTGCGTACGACTCGCACGAGCGGAAGATAACTTCCTACAATCCTCCTTACTATTCCGCCCCAAAACCTCCAAGTTATACTTTCGTTAGAGGTGTGTATGACTCGCACGATCGGAAGATAACTTCCTACAATCCTCCTTACTATTCAGCCTCTAAACCTCCAAGTTATACTTTCGTTAGAGGTGCGTACGACTCGCATGAGCGGAAGATAACTTCCTACAATCCTCCTTACTATTCTGCCCCAAAACCTCCAAGTTATACCTTCGTTAGAGGTGCGTACGACTCGCACGAGCGAAAGATAACTTGCCTCCAATCCTCCTTAAGACCTCCAAGTTATACTTTCGTTAGAGGTGTGTATGACTCGCACGATCGGAAGATAACTTCCTACAATCCTCCTTACTATACTGCCTCAAATCCTCCAAGTTATACTTTCGTTAGAGGTGCGTACGACTCGCACGAGCGGAAGATAACTTCCTACAATCCTCCTTACTATTCAGCCTCTAAACCTCCAAGTTATACTTTCGTTAGAGGTGCGTACGACTCGCACGAACGAAAGATAACTTCCTACAATCCTCCTTACTATTCAGCCTCTAAAACTCCAAGTTATACTTTCGTTAGAGGTGCGTACGACTCGCATGAGCGGAAGATAACTTCCTACAATCCTCCTTACTATTCTGCCCCAAAACCACCAAGTTATACCTTCGTTAGAGGTGCGTACGACTCGCACGAGCGAAAGATAACTTGCCTCCAATCCTCCTTATTATTCTGCCCCAAAACCTCCAAGTTATACTTACGTTAGAGATGCGTACGACTCGCACGAGCGAAAGATAACTTCCCTCCAAACCTCCTTAAGAACTCCAAGTTATACTTTCGTTAGACGTGTGTGTGATTCGCATGAGCGGAAGATAACTTCCTACAATTCTCCTTACTATTCTGCCCCAAAACCTCCAAGTTATACTTTCGTTAGAGGTGCGTACGACTCGCACGAGCGGAAGATAACTTCCTACAATCCTCCTTACTATTCTGCCCCAAAACCTCCAAGTTATACTTTCGTTAGAGGTGCGTACGACTCGCACGAGCGAAAGATAACTTCCTACAATCCTCCTTACTAGTCTGTCTCTATTCCTCCAAGTTATACTTTCGTTAGAGGTGCGTACCACTCGCACGAGCGGAAGATAACTTCCTACAATCCTCCTTACTATTCTGCCCCAAAACCTCCAAGTTATACTTTCGTTAGAGGTGCGTACGACTCGCACGAGCGAAAGATAACTTGCCTCCAATCCTCCTTAAGACCTCCAAGTTATACTTCCGTTAGAGGTGTGTATGACTCGCACGAGCGGAAGATAACTCCCTACAATCCTCCTTACTATTCAGCCTCTAAACCTCCAAGTTATACTTTCGTTAGAGGTGCGTACGACTCGCACGAACGAAAGATAACTTCCTACAATACTGCTTACTATTCAGCCTCTAAACCTCCAAGTTATACTTTCGTTAGAGGTGCGTACGACTCGCACGAGCGGAAGATAACTTCCCCCAAACCTCCTTAAAACCTCCGAGTTATACATTCGTTAGAGGTGTGTATGATTCGCATGAGCGGAAGATAACTTCCAACAATCCTCCTTACTAGTCTGTCTCTATTCCTCCAAGTTATACTTTCGTTAGAGGTACGTACGACTCGCACGAGCGAAAGATAACTTCCCTCCAAACTTCCTTAAGAACTCCAAGTTATACTTTCGTTAGAGGTGTGTATGACTCGCACGATCGGAAGATAACTTCCTACAATCCTCCTTACTACTCTGCTTCAAATCCTCCAAGTTATACTTTCGTTAGAGGTGCGTACCACTCGCACGAGCGGAAGATAACTTTCTACAATCCTCCTTACTATTCAGCCTCTAAACCTCCAAGTTATACTTTCGTTAGAGGTGCGTACGACTCGCACGAGCGAAAGATAACTTGCCTCCAATCCTCCTTAAGACCTCCAAGTTATACTTCCGTTAGAGGTGTGTATGACTCGCACGAGCGGAAGATAACTCCCTACAATCCTCCTTACTATTCAGCCTCTAAACCTCCAAGTTATACTTTCGTTAGAGGTGCGTACGACTCGCACGAGCGGAAGATAACTTCCTACAATCCTCCTTACTATTCTGCCCCAAAACCTCCAAGTTATACTTTCGTTAGAGGTGCGTAAGACTCGCACGAGCGGAAGATAACTTCCTACAATCCTCCTTACTATTCTGCCCCAAAACCTCCAAGTTATACTTTCGTTAGAGGTGCGTACGACTCGCACGAGCGAAAGATAACTTGCCTCCAATCCTCCTTAAGACCTCCAAGTTATACTTCCGTTAGAGGTGTGTATGACTCGCACGAGCGGAAGATAACTCCCTACAATCCTCCTTACTATTCAGCCTCTAAACCTCCAAGTTATACTTTCGTTAGAGGTGCGTACGACTCGCACGAACGAAAGATAACTTCCTACAATACTGCTTACTATTCAGCCTCTAAACCTCCAAGTTATACTTTCGTTAGAGGTGCGTACGACTCGCACGAGCGGAAGATAACTTCCCCCAAACCTCCTTAAAACCTCCGAGTTATACATTCGTTAGAGGTGTGTATGATTCGCATGAGCGGAAGATAACTTCCAACAATCCTCCTTACTAGTCTGTCTCTATTCCTCCAAGTTATACTTTCGTTAGAGGTACGTACGACTCGCACGAGCGAAAGATAACTTCCCTCCAAACTTCCTTAAGAACTCCAAGTTATACTTTCGTTAGAGGTGTGTATGACTCGCACGAGCGGAAGATAACTTCCTACAATCCTCCTTACTACTCTGCTTCAAATCCTCCAAGTTATACTTTCGTTAGAGGTGCGTACGACTCGCACGAGCGGAAGATAACTTCCTACAATCCTCCTTACTATTCAGCCTCTAAACCTCCAAGTTATACTTTCGTTAGAGGTGCGTACGACTCGCACGAGCGAAAGATAACTTGCCTCCAATCCTCCTTAAGACCTCCAAGTTATACTTCCGTTAGAGGTGTGTATGACTCGCACGAGCGGAAGATAACTCCCTACAATCCTCCTTACTATTCAGCCTCTAAACCTCCAAGTTATACTTTCGTTAGAGGTGCGTACGACTCGCACGATCGGAAGATAACTTCCTACAATCCTCCTTACTATTCTGCCCCAAAACCTCCAAGTTATACTTTCGTTAGAGGTGCGTACGACTCGCACGAGCGGAAGATAACTTCCTACAATCCTCCTTAAGATCTCCAAGTTATACTTTCGTTAGAGGTGCGTACGATTCGCATGAGCGGAAGATAACTTCCTACAATCCTCCTTACTATTCTGCCCCAAAACCTCCAAGTTATACTTTCGTTAGAGGTGCGTACGACTCGCATGAGCGGAAGATAACTTCCTACAATCCTCCTTACTAGTCTGTCTCTATTCCTCCAAGTTATACTTTCGTTAGAGGTGCGTACAACTCGCACGAGCGAAAGATAACTTCCTACAATCCTCCTTAAGATCTCCAAGTTATACTTACGTTAGAGGTGCGTACGACTCGCACGAGCGGAAGATAACTTCCTACAATCCTCCTTACTAGTCTGTCTCTATTCCTCCAAGTTATACTTTCGTTAGAGGTGCGTACAACTCGCACGAGCGAAAGATAACTTCCTACAATCCTCCTTAAGATCTCCAAGTTATACTTTCGTTAGAGGTGCGTACGACTCGCATGAGCGGAAGATAACTTCCTACAATCCTCCTTACTATTCTGCCCCAAAACCTCCAAGTTATACTTTCGTTAGAGGTGCGTACGACTCGCACGAGCGAAAGATAACTTCCCCCAAACCTCCTTAAAACCTCCAAGTTATAATTTCGTTAGAGGTGTGTATGACTCACACGAGCGGAAGATAACTTCCTCCAATCCTCCTTATTATTCTGCCCCAAAACCTCCAAGTTATACTTTCGTTAGAGGTGCGTACGACTCGCACGAGCGAAAGATAACTTCCTACTATTCTCCTTACTATTCTGCCCCTAAGCCTCCAAGTTATACTTTCGTTAGAGGTGCGTACGGCTCGCACGAGCGAAAGATAACTTCCCCCAAACCTCCTTAAAACCTCCAAGTTATAATTTCGTTAGAGGTGTGTATGACTCACACGAGCGGAAGATAACTTCCTACTATTCTCCTTACTATTCTGCCACTAAGCCTCCAAGTTATACTTTCGTTAGAGGTGCGTACGACTCGCACGAGCGGAAGATAACTTCCCCCAAACCTCCTTAAAACCTCCGAGTTATACATTCGTTAGAGGTGTGTATGATTCGCATGAGCGGAAGATAACTTCCTACAATCCTCCTTACTATTCTGCCCCAAAACCTCCAAGTTATACTTTCGTTAGAGGTGCGTACGACTCACACGAGCGGAAGATAACTTCCTCCAATCCTCCTTATTATTCTGCCCCAAAACCTCCAAGTTATACTTTCGTTAGAGGTGCGTACGACTCGCACGAGCGAAAGATAACTTCCTACTATTCTCCTTACTATTCTGCCCCTAAGCCTCCAAGTTATACTTTCGTTAGAGGTGCGTACGGCTCGCACGAGCGAAAGATAACTTCCCCCAAACCTCCTTAAAACCTCCAAGTTATAATTTCGTTAGAGGTGTGTATGACTCACACGAGCGGAAGATAACTTCCTACTATTCTCCTTACTATTCTGCCACTAAGCCTCCAAGTTATACTTTCGTTAGAGGTGCGTACGACTCGCACGAGCGGAAGATAACTTCCCCCAAACCTCCTTAAAACCTCCGAGTTATACATTCGTTAGAGGTGTGTATGATTCGCATGAGCGGAAGATAACTTCCTACAATCCTCCTTACTATTCTGCCCCAAAACCTCCAAGTTATACTTTCGTTAGAGGTGCGTACGACTCGCATGAGCGGAAGATAACTTCCTACAATCCTCCTTACTAGTCTGTCTCTATTCCTCCAAGTTATACTTTCGTTAGAGGTGCGTACAACTCGCACGAGCGAAAGATAACTTCCTACAATCCTCATTAAGATCTCCAAGTTATACTTTCGTTAGAGGTGCGTACGACTCGCATGAGCGGAAGATAACTTCCTACAATCCTCCTTACTATTCTGCCCCAAAACCTCCAAGTTATACTTTCGTTAGAGGTGCGTACGACTCGCACGAGCGAAAGATAACTTGCCTCCAATCCTCCATATTATTCTGCCCCAAAACCTCCAAGTTATACTTTCGTTAGAGGTGCGTACGACTCGCACGAGCGAAAGATAACTTCCTACTATTCTCCTTAATATTCTGCCCCTAAGCCTCCAAGTTATACTTTCGTTAGAGGTGCGTACGGCTCGCACGAGCGAAAGATAACTTCCCCCAAACCTCCTTAAAACCTCCAAGTTATAATTTCGTTAGAGGTGTGTATGACTCACACGAGCGGAAGATAACTTCCTACAATCCTCCTTACTAGTCTGTCTCTATTCCTCCAAGTTATACTTTCGTTAGAGGTGCGTACAACTCGCACGAGCGAAAGATAACTTCCTACAATCCTCCTTAAGACCTCCAAGTTATACTTTCGTTAGAGGTGTGTATGACTCACACGAGCGGAAGATAACTTTCTACAATCCTCCTTACTATTCAGCCTCTAAACCTCCAAGTTATACTTTCGTTAGAGGTGCGTACGACTCGCACGAGCGGAAGATAACTTCCTACAATCCTCCTTACTATTCTGCCCCTAAGCCTCCAAGTTATACTTTCGTTAGAGGTGCGTACGACTCGCACGAACGAAAGATAACTTCATACAATTCTCCTTACTATTCTGCCCCTAAGCCTCCAAGTTATACTTTCGTTAGAGGTGCGTACGACTCGCACGAACGAAAGATAACTTCATACAATTCTCCTTACTATTCTGCCCCTAAGCCTCCAAGTTATACTTTCGTTAGAGGTGCGTACGACTCGCACGAGCGGAAGATAACTTCCCCCAAACCTCCTTAAAACCTCCGAGTTATACTTTCGTTAGAGGTGCGTACGACTCGCACGAGCGGAAGATAACTTCCTACAATCCTCCTTACCATTCAGCCTCTAAACCTCCAAGTTATACTTTCGTTAGAGGTGCGTACGACTCGCACGAGCGAAAGATAACTACCTACAATCCTCCTTACTATTCTGCCCCGAAACCACCAAGTTATACTTTCGTTAGAGTCTTGTATGACACGCACGAGCGGAAGATAACTTCCCCCAAACCTCCTTAAATCCTCCGAGTTATACTTTCGTTAGAGGTGCGTACGACTCGCACGAGCGAAAGATAACTTGCCTCCAATCCTCCTTATTATTCTGCCCCAAAACCTCCAAGTTATACTTTCGTTAGAGGTGCGTAACACTCGCACGAGCGGAAGATAACTTCCCCCAAACCTCCTTAAAACCTCCGAGCTATACTTTCGTTAGAGGTGTGTATGATTCGCATGAGCGGAAGATAACTTCCAACAATCCTCCTTACTAGTCTGTCTCTATTCCTCCAAGTTATACTTTCGTTAGAGGTACGTACGACTCGCACGAGCGAAAGATAACTTCCCTCCAAACTTCCTTAAGAACTCCAAGTTATACTTTCGTTAGAGGTGTGTATGATTCGCATGAGCGGAAGATAACTTCCTACAATTCTCCTTACTATTCTGCCCCTAAGCCTCCAAGTTATACTTTCGTTAGAGGTGCGTACGACTCGCACGAGCGGAAGATAACTTGCCTCCAATCCTCCTTAAGAACTCCAAGTTATACTTTCGTTAGAGGTGTGTATGATTCGCATGAGCGGAGGATAACTTCCTACAATTCTCCTTACTATTCTGCCCCTAAGCCTCCAAGTTATACTTTCGTTAGAGGTGCGTACGACTCGCATGAGCGGAAGATAACTTCCTACAATCCTCCTTACTATTCCGCCCCAAAACCTCCAAGTTATACTTTCGTTAGAGGTGTGTATGACTCGCACGATCGGAAGATAACTTCCTACAATCCTCCTTACTATACTGCCTCAAATCCTCCAAGTTATACTTTCGTTAGAGGTGCGTACGACTCGCACGAGCGGAAGATAACTTCCTACAATCCTCCTTACTATTCTGCCTCAAATCCTCCAAGTTATACTTTCGTTAGAGGTGCGTACGACTCGCACGAGCGGAAGATAACTCCCTACAATCCTCCTTACTATTCAGCCTCTAAACCTCCAAGTTATACTTTCGTTAGAGGTGCGTACGACTCGCACGAACGAAAGATAACTTCCTACAATACTGCTTACTATTCAGCCTCTAAACCTCCAAGTTATACTTTCGTTAGAGGTGCGTACGACTCGCACGAGCGGAAGATAACTTCCCCCAAACCTCCTTAAAACCTCCGAGTTATACATTCGTTAGAGGTGTGTATGATTCGCATGAGCGGAAGATAACTTCCAACAATCCTCCTTACTAGTCTGTCTCTATTCCTCCAAGTTATACTTTCGTTAGAGGTACGTACGACTCGCACGAGCGAAAGATAACTTCCCTCCAAACTTCCTTAAGAACTCCAAGTTATACTTTCGTTAGAGGTGTGTATGACTCGCACGATCGGAAGATAACTTCCTACAATCCTCCTTACTACTCTGCTTCAAATCCTCCAAGTTATACTTTCGTTAGAGGTACGTACCACTCGCACGAGCGGAAGATAACTTTCTACAATCCTCCTTACTATTCAGCCTCTAAACCTCCAAGTTATACTTTCGTTAGAGGTGCGTACGACTCGCACGAGCGAAAGATAACTTGCCTCCAATCCTCCTTAAGACCTCCAAGTTATACTTCCGTTAGAGGTGTGTATGACTCGCACGAGCGGAAGATAACTCCCTACAATCCTCCTTACTATTCAGCCTCTAAACCTCCAAGTTATACTTTCGTTAGAGGTGCGTACGACTCGCACGAACGAAAGATAACTTCCTACAATACTGCTTACCTATTCAGCCTCTAAACCTCCAAGTTATACTTTCGTTAGAGGTGCGTACGACTCGCACGAGCTGAAGATAACTTCCCCCAAACCTTCTTAAAACCTCCGAGTTATACATTCGTTAGAGGTGTGTATGATTCGCATGAGCGGAAGATAACTTCCAACAATCCTCCTTACTACTCTGCTTCAAATCCTCCAAGTTATACTTTCGTTAGAGGTGCGTACCACTCGCACGAGCGGAAGATAACTTTCTACAATCCTCCTTACTATTCAGCCTCTAAACCTCCAAGTTATACTTTCGTTAGAGGTGCGTACGACTCGCACGAGCGGAAGATAACTTCCTACAATCCTCCTTACTATTCTGCCCCTAAGCCTCCAAGTTATACTTTCGTTAGAGGTGCGTACGACTCGCACGAACGAAAGATAACTTCATACAATTCTCCTTACTATTCTGCCCCTAAGCCTCCAAGTTATACTTTCGTTAGAGGTGCGTACGACTCGCACGAACGAAAGATAACTTCATACAATTCTCCTTACTATTCTGCCCCTAAGCCTCCAAGTTATACTTTCGTTAGAGGTGCGTACGACTCGCACGATCGGAAGATAACTTCCTACAATCCTCCTTACTATTCTGCCCCAAAACCTCCAAGTTATACTTTCGTTAGAGGTGCGTACGACTCGCACGAGCGAAAGATAACTTGCCTACAATCCTCCTTACTATTCAGCCTCTAAACCTCCAAGTTATACTTTCGTTAGAGTCTTGTATGACTCGCACGAGCGGAAGATAACTTCCTACAATCCTCCTTACTATTCTGCCCCAAAACCTCCAAGTTATACTTTTGTTATAGGTGCGTACAACTCGCACGAGCGAAAGATAACTTCCTACAATTCTCCTTACTATTCTGCCCCTAAGCCTCCTAGTTATACTTTCGTTAGAGGTGCGTACGACTCGCACGAGCGGAAGATAACTTCCTACAATCCTCCTTACTAGTCTGTCTCTATTCCTCCAAGTTATACTTTCGTTAGAGGTGTGTACAACTCGCACGAGCGAAAGATAACTTCCTACAATCCTCCTTAAGATCTCCAAGTTATACTTTCGTTAGAGGTGCGTACGACTCGCATGAGCGGAAGATAACTTCCTACAATCCTCCTTTCTATTCTGCCCCAAAACCTCCAAGTTATACTTTCGTTAGAGGTGCGTACGACTCGCATGAGCGGAAGATAACTTCCTACAATCCTCCTTACTAGTCTGTCTCTATTCCTCCAAGTTATACTTTCGTTAGAGGTGCGTACAACTCGCACGAGCGAAAGATAACTTCCTACAATCCTCATTAAGATCTCCAAGTTATACTTTCGTTAGAGGTGCGTACGACTCGCATGAGCGGAAGATAACTTCCTACAATCCTCCTTACTATTCTGCCCCAAAACCTCCAAGTTATACTTTCGTTAGAGGTGCGTACGACTCGCACGAGCGAAAGATAACTTGCCTCCAATCCTCCTTATTATTCTGCCCCAAAACCTCCAAGTTATACTTTCGTTAGAGGTGCGTACGACTCGCACGAGCGAAAGATAACTTCCTACAATCCTCCTTAATATTCTGCCCCTAAGCCTCCAAGTTATACTTTCGTTAGAGGTGCGTACGGCTCGCACGAGCGAAAGATAACTTCCCCCAAACCTCCTTAAAACCTCCAAGTTATAATTTCGTTAGAGGTGTGTATGACTCACACGAGCGGAAGATAACTTCCTACAATCCTCCTTACTAGTCTGTCTCTATTCCTCCAAGTTATACTTTCGTTAGAGGTGCGTACAACTCGCACGAGCGAAAGATAACTTCCTACAATCCTCCTTAAGACCTCCAAGTTATACTTTCGTTAGAGGTGCGTACGACTCGCACGAGCGGAAGATAACTTTCTACAATCCTCCTTACTATTCAGCCTCTAAACCTCCAAGTTATACTTTCGTTAGAGGTGCGTACGACTCGCACGAGCGGAAGATAACTTCCTACAATCCTCCTTACTATTCTGCCCCTAAGCCTCCAAGTTATACTTTCGTTAGAGGTGCGTACGACTCGCACGAACGAAAGATAACTTCATACAATTCTCCTTACTATTCTGCCCCTAAGCCTCCAAGTTATACTTTCGTTAGAGGTGCGTACGACTCGCACGAACGAAAGATAACTTCATACAATTCTCCTTACTATTCTGCCCCTAAGCCTCCAAGTTATACTTTCGTTAGAGGTGCGTACGACTCGCACGAGCGGAAGATAACTTCCCCCAAACCTCCTTAAAACCTCCGAGTTATACTTTCGTTAGAGGTGCGTATGACTCGCACGAGCGGAAGATAACTTCCTACAATCCTCCTTACCATTCAGCCTCTAAACCTCCAAGTTATACTTTCGTTAGAGGTGCGTACGACTCGCACGAGCGAAAGATAACTACCTACAATCCTCCTTACTATTCTGCCCCGAAACCACCAAGTTATACTTTCGTTAGAGTCTTGTATGACACGCACGAGCGGAAGATAACTTCCCCCAAACCTCCTTAAATCCTCCGAGTTATACTTTCGTTAGAGGTGCGTACGACTCGCACGAGCGAAAGATAACTTGCCTCCAATCCTCCTTACTATTCTGCCCCAAAACCTCCAAGTTATACTTTCGTTAGAGGTGCGTAACACTCGCACGAGCGGAAGATAACTTCCCCCAAACCTCCTTAAAACCTCCGAGCTATACTTTCGTTAGAGGTGTGTATGATTCGCATGAGCGGAAGATAACTTCCAACAATCCTCCTTACTAGTCTGTCTCTATTCCTCCAAGTTATACTTTCGTTAGAGGTACGTACGACTCGCACGAGCGAAAGATAACTTCCCTCCAAACTTCCTTAAGAACTCCAAGTTATACTTTCGTTAGAGGTGTGTATGATTCGCATGAGCGGAAGATAACTTCCTACAATTCTCCTTACTATTCTGCCCCTAAGCCTCCAAGTTATACTTTCGTTAGAGGTGCGTACGACTCGCACGAGCGGAAGATAACTTGCCTCCAATCCTCCTTAAGAACTCCAAGTTATACTTTCGTTAGAGGTGTGTATGATTCGCATGAGCGGAGGATAACTTCCTACAATTCTCCTTACTATTCTGCCCCTAAGCCTCCAAGTTATACTTTCGTTAGAGGTGCGTACGACTCGCATGAGCGGAAGATAACTTCCTACAATCCTCCTTACTATTCCGCCCCAAAACCTCCAAGTTATACTTTCGTTAGAGGTGTGTATGACTCGCACGATCGGAAGATAACTTCCTACAATCCTCCTTACTATACTGCCTCAAATCCTCCAAGTTATACTTTCGTTAGAGGTGCGTACGACTCGCACGAGCGGAAGATAACTTCCTACAATCCTCCTTACTATTCTGCCTCAAATCCTCCAAGTTATACTTTCGTTAGAGGTGCGTACGACTCGCACGAGCGGAAGATAACTCCCTACAATCCTCCTTACTATTCAGCCTCTAAACCTCCAAGTTATACTTTCGTTAGAGGTGCGTACGACTCGCACGAACGAAAGATAACTTCCTACAATACTGCTTACTATTCAGCCTCTAAACCTCCAAGTTATACTTTCGTTAGAGGTGCGTACGACTCGCACGAGCGGAAGATAACTTCCCCCAAACCTCCTTAAAACCTCCGAGTTATACATTCGTTAGAGGTGTGTATGATTCGCATGAGCGGAAGATAACTTCCAACAATCCTCCTTACTAGTCTGTCTCTATTCCTCCAAGTTATACTTTCGTTAGAGGTACGTACGACTCGCACGAGCGAAAGATAACTTCCCTCCAAACTTCCTTAAGAACTCCAAGTTATACTTTCGTTAGAGGTGTGTATGACTCGCACGATCGGAAGATAACTTCCTACAATCCTCCTTACTACTCTGCTTCAAATCCTCCAAGTTATACTTTCGTTAGAGGTACGTACCACTCGCACGAGCGGAAGATAACTTTCTACAATCCTCCTTACTATTCAGCCTCTAAACCTCCAAGTTATACTTTCGTTAGAGGTGCGTACGACTCGCACGAGCGAAAGATAACTTGCCTCCAATCCTCCTTAAGACCTCCAAGTTATACTTCCGTTAGAGGTGTGTATGACTCGCACGAGCGGAAGATAACTCCCTACAATCCTCCTTACTATTCAGCCTCTAAACCTCCAAGTTATACTTTCGTTAGAGGTGCGTACGACTCGCACGAACGAAAGATAACTTCCTACAATACTGCTTACCTATTCAGCCTCTAAACCTCCAAGTTATACTTTCGTTAGAGGTGCGTACGACTCGCACGAGCTGAAGATAACTTCCCCCAAACCTTCTTAAAACCTCCGAGTTATACATTCGTTAGAGGTGTGTATGATTCGCATGAGCGGAAGATAACTTCCAACAATCCTCCTTACTACTCTGCTTCAAATCCTCCAAGTTATACTTTCGTTAGAGGTGCGTACCACTCGCACGAGCGGAAGATAACTTTCTACAATCCTCCTTACTATTCAGCCTCTAAACCTCCAAGTTATACTTTCGTTAGAGGTGCGTACGACTCGCACGAGCGGAAGATAACTTCCTACAATCCTCCTTACTATTCTGCCCCTAAGCCTCCAAGTTATACTTTCGTTAGAGGTGCGTACGACTCGCACGAACGAAAGATAACTTCATACAATTCTCCTTACTATTCTGCCCCTAAGCCTCCAAGTTATACTTTCGTTAGAGGTGCGTACGACTCGCACGAACGAAAGATAACTTCATACAATTCTCCTTACTATTCTGCCCCTAAGCCTCCAAGTTATACTTTCGTTAGAGGTGCGTACGACTCGCACGATCGGAAGATAACTTCCTACAATCCTCCTTACTATTCTGCCCCAAAACCTCCAAGTTATACTTTCGTTAGAGGTGCGTACGACTCGCACGAGCGAAAGATAACTTGCCTACAATCCTCCTTACTATTCAGCCTCTAAACCTCCAAGTTATACTTTCGTTAGAGTCTTGTATGACTCGCACGAGCGGAAGATAACTTCCTACAATCCTCCTTACTATTCTGCCCCAAAACCTCCAAGTTATACTTTCGTTAGAGGTGCGTACGACTCGCACGAGCGAAAGATAACTTCCTACAATTCTCCTTACTATTCTGCCCCTAAGCCTCCTAGTTATACTTTCGTTAGAGGTGCGTACGACTCGCACGAGCGGAAGATAACTTCCTACAATCCTCCTTACTAGTCTGTCTCTATTCCTCCAAGTTATACTTTCGTTAGAGGTGCGTACAACTCGCACGAGCGAAAGATAACTTCCTACAATCCTCCTTAAGATCTCCAAGTTATACTTTCGTTAGAGGTGCGTACGACTCGCATGAGCGGAAGATAACTTCCTACAATCCTCCTTTCTATTCTGCCCCAAAACCTCCAAGTTATACTTTCGTTAGAGGTGCGTACGACTCGCATGAGCGGAAGATAACTTCCTACAATCCTCCTTACTAGTCTGTCTCTATTCCTCCAAGTTATACTTTCGTTAGAGGTGCGTACAACTCGCACGAGCGAAAGATAACTTCCTACAATCCTCATTAAGATCTCCAAGTTATACTTTCGTTAGAGGTGCGTACGACTCGCATGAGCGGAAGATAACTTCCTACAATCCTCCTTACTATTCTGCCCCAAAACCTCCAAGTTATACTTTCGTTAGAGGTGCGTACGACTCGCACGAGCGAAAGATAACTTGCCTCCAATCCTCCTTATTATTCTGCCCCAAAACCTCCAAGTTATACTTTCGTTAGAGGTGCGTACGACTCGCACGAGCGAAAGATAACTTCCTACTATTCTCCTTAATATTCTGCCCCTAAGCCTCCAAGTTATACTTTCGTTAGAGGTGCGTACGGCTCGCACGAGCGAAAGATAACTTCCCCCAAACCTCCTTAAAACCTCCAAGTTATAATTTCGTTAGAGGTGTGTATGACTCACACGAGCGGAAGATAACTTCCTACAATCCTCCTTACTAGTCTGTCTCTATTCCTCCAAGTTATACTTTCGTTAGAGGTGCGTACAACTCGCACGAGCGAAAGATAACTTCCTACAATCCTCCTTAAGACCTCCAAGTTATACTTTCGTTAGAGGTGTGTATGACTCACACGAGCGGAAGATAAATTTCTACAATCCTCCTTACTATTCAGCCTCTAAACCTCCAAGTTATACTTTCGTTAGAGGTGCGTACGACTCGCACGAGCGGAAGATAACTTCCTACAATCCTCCTTACTATTCTGCCCCTAAGCCTCCAAGTTATACTTTCGTTAGAGGTGCGTACGACTCGCACGAACGAAAGATAACTTCATACAATTCTCCTTACTATTCTGCCCCTAAGCCTCCAAGTTATACTTTCGTTAGAGGTGCGTACGACTCGCACGAACGAAAGATAACTTCATACAATTCTCCTTACTATTCTGCCCCTAAGCCTCCAAGTTATACTTTCGTTAGAGGTGCGTACGACTCGCACGAGCGGAAGATAACTTCCCCCAAACCTCCTTAAAACCTCCGAGTTATACTTTCGTTAGAGGTGCGTACGACTCGCACGAGCGGAAGATAACTTCCTACAATCCTCCTTACCATTCAGCCTCTAAACCTCCAAGTTATACTTTCGTTAGAGGTGCGTACGACTCGCACGAGCGGAAGATAACTACCTACAATCCTCCTTACTATTCTGCCCCGAAACCACCAAGTTATACTTTCGTTAGAGTCTTGTATGACACGCACGAGCGGAAGATAACTTCCCCCAAACCTCCTTAAATCCTCCGAGTTATACTTTCGTTAGAGGTGCGTACGACTCGCACGAGCGAAAGATAACTTGCCTCCAATCCTCCTTATTATTCTGCCCCAAAACCTCCAAGTTATACTTTCGTTAGAGGTGCGTAACACTCGCACGAGCGGAAGATAACTTCCCCCAAACCTCCTTAAAACCTCCGAGCTATACTTTCGTTAGAGGTGTGTATGATTCGCATGAGCGGAAGATAACTTCCAACAATCCTCCTTACTAGTCTGTCTCTATTCCTCCAAGTTATACTTTCGTTAGAGGTACGTACGACTCGCACGAGCGAAAGATAACTTCCCTCCAAACTTCCTTAAGAACTCCAAGTTATACTTTCGTTAGAGGTGTGTATGATTCGCATGAGCGGAAGATAACTTCCTACAATTCTCCTTACTATTCTGCTCCTAAGCCTCCAAGTTATACTTTCGTTAGAGGTGCGTACGACTCGCATGAGCGGAAGATAACTTCCTACAATCCTCCTTACTATTCCGCCCCAAAACCTCCAAGTTATACTTTCGTTAGAGGTGCGTACGACTCGCACGAGCGAAAGATAACTTGCCTCCAATCCTCCTTAAGAACTCCAAGTTATACTTTCGTTAGAGGTGTGTATGATTCGCATGAGCGGAAGATAACTTCCTACAATTCTCCTTACTATTCTGCCCCTAAGCCTCCAAGTTATACTTTCGTTAGAGGTGCGTACGACTCGCATGAGCGGAAGATAACTTCCTACAATCCTCCTTACTATTCCGCCCCAAAACCTCCAAGTTATACTTTCGTTAGAGGTGTGTATGACTCGCACGATCGGAAGATAACTTCCTACAATCCTCCTTACTATACTGCCTCAAATCCTCCAAGTTATACTTTCGTTAGAGGTGCGTACGACTCGCACGAGCGGAAGATAACTTCCTACAATCCTCCTTACTATTCTGCCCCAAATCCTCCAAGTTATACTTTCGTTAGAGGTGCGTACGACTCGCACGAGCGGAAGATAACTTCCTACAATCCTCCTTACTATTCAGCCTCTAAACCTCCAAGTTATACTTTCGTTAGAGGTGCGTACGACTCGCACGAACGAAAGATAACTTCCTACAATCCTCCTTACTATTCAGCCTCTAAAACTCCAAGTTATACTTTCGTTAGAGGTGCGTACGACTCGCATGAGCGGAAGATAACTTCCTACAATCCTCCTTACTATTCTGCCCCAAAACCACCAAGTTATACCTTCGTTAGAGGTGCGTACGACTCGCACGAGCGAAAGATAACTTGCCTCCAATCCTCCTTATTATTCTGCCCCAAAACCTCCAAGTTATACTTACGTTAGAGATGCGTACGACTCGCACGAACGAAAGATAACTTCCTACAATCCTCCTTACTATTCCGCCCCAAAACCTCCAAGTTATACTTTCGTTAGAGGTGCGTACGACTCGCACGAGCGAAAGGTAACTTGCCTCCAATCCTCCTTAAGACCTCCAAGTTATACTTTCGTTAGAGGTGTGTATGACTCGCACGATCGGAAGATAACTTCCTACAATCCTCCTTACTATACTGCCTCAAATCCTCCAAGTTATACTTTCGTTAGAGGTGCGTACGACTCGCACGAGCGGAAGATAACTTCCTACAATCCTCCTTACTATTCAGCCTCTAAACCTCCAAGTTATACTTTCGTTAGAGGTGCGTACGACTCGCACGAACGAAAGATAACTTCCTACAATCCTCCTTACTATTCAGCCTCTAAAACTCCAAGTTATACTTTCGTTAGAGGTGCGTACGACTCGCATGAGCGGAAGATAACTTCCTACAATCCTCCTTACTATTCTGCCCCAAAACCACCAAGTTATACTTTCGTTAGAGGTGCGTACGACTCGCACGAGCGAAAGATAACTTCCTACTATTCTCCTTACTATTCTGCCCCTAAGCCTCCAAGTTATACTTTCGTTAGAGGTGCGTACGGCTCGCACGAGCGAAAGATAACTTCCCCCAAACCTCCTTAAAACCTCCAAGTTATAATTTCGTTAGAGGTGTGTATGACTCACACGAGCGGAAGATAACTTCCTACTATTCTCCTTACTATTCTGCCACTAAGCCTCCAAGTTATACTTTCGTTAGAGGTGCGTACGACTCGCACGAGCGGAAGATAACTTCCCCCAAACCTCCTTAAAACCTCCGAGTTATACATTCGTTAGAGGTGTGTATGATTCGCATGAGCGGAAGATAACTTCCTACAATCCTCCTTACTATTCTGCCCCAAAACCTCCAAGTTATACTTTCGTTAGAGGTGCGTACGACTCGCATGAGCGGAAGATAACTTCCTACAATCCTCCTTACTAGTCTGTCTCTATTCCTCCAAGTTATACTTTCGTTAGAGGTGCGTACAACTCGCACGAGCGAAAGATAACTTCCTACAATCCTCATTAAGATCTCCAAGTTATACTTTCGTTAGAGGTGCGTACGACTCGCATGAGCGGAAGATAACTTCCTACAATCCTCCTTACTATTCTGCCCCAAAACCTCCAAGTTATACTTTCGTTAGAGGTGCGTACGACTCGCACGAGCGAAAGATAACTTGCCTCCAATCCTCCTTATTATTCTGCCCCAAAACCTCCAAGTTATACTTTCGTTAGAGGTGCGTACGACTCGCACGAGCGAAAGATAACTTCCTACTATTCTCCTTACTATTCTGCCCCTAAGCCTCCAAGTTATACTTTCGTTAGAGGTGCGTACGACTCGCACGAGCGGAAGATAACTTCCCCCAAACCTCCTTAAAACCTCCGAGTTATACTTTCGTTAGAGGTGCGTACGACTCGCACGAGCGGAAGATAACTTCCTACAATCCTCCTTACCATTCAGCCTCTAAACCTCCAAGTTATACTTTCGTTAGAGGTGCGTACGACTCGCACGAGCGAAAGATAACTACCTACAATCCTCCTTACTATTCTGCCCCGAAACCACCAAGTTATACTTTCGTTAGAGTCTTGTATGACACGCACGAGCGGAAGATAACTTCCCCCAAACCTCCTTAAATCCTCCGAGTTATACTTTCGTTAGAGGTGCGTACGACTCGCACGAGCGAAAGATAACTTGCCTCCAATCCTCCTTATTATTCTGCCCCAAAACCTCCAAGTTATACTTTCGTTAGAGGTGCGTAACACTCGCACGAGCGGAAGATAACTTCCCCCAAACCTCCTTAAAACCTCCGAGCTATACTTTCGTTAGAGGTGTGTATGATTCGCATGAGCGGAAGATAACTTCCAACAATCCTCCTTACTAGTCTGTCTCTATTCCTCCAAGTTATACTTTCGTTAGAGGTACGTACGACTCGCACGAGCGAAAGATAACTTCCCTCCAAACTTCCTTAAGAACTCCAAGTTATACTTTCGTTAGAGGTGTGTATGATTCGCATGAGCGGAAGATAACTTCCTACAATTCTCCTTACTATTCTGCCCCTAAGCCTCCAAGTTATACTTTCGTTAGAGGTGCGTACGACTCGCATGAGCGGAAGATAACTTCCTACAATCCTCCTTACTATTCCGCCCCAAAACCTCCAAGTTATACTTTCGTTAGAGGTGCGTACGACTCGCACGAGCGAAAGATAACTTGCCTCCAATCCTCCTTAAGAACTCCAAGTTATACTTTCGTTAGAGGTGTGTATGATTCGCATGAGCGGAAGATAACTTCCTACAATTCTCCTTACTATTCTGCCCCTAAGCCTCCAAGTTATACTTTCGTTAGAGGTGCGTACGACTCGCATGAGCGGAAGATAACTTCCTACAATCCTCCTTACTATTCCGCCCCAAAACCTCCAAGTTATACTTTCGTTAGAGGTGTGTATGACTCGCACGATCGGAAGATAACTTCCTAGAATCCTCCTTACTATACTGCCTCAAATCCTCCAAGTTATACTTTCGTTAGAGGTGCGTACGACTCGCACGAGCGGAAGATAACTTCCTACAATCCTCCTTACTATTCTGCCTCAAATCCTCCAAGTTATACTTTCGTTAGAGGTGCGTACGACTCGCACGAGCGGAAGATAACTTCCTACAATCCTCCTTACTATTCAGCCTCTAAACCTCCAAGTTATACTTTCGTTAGAGGTGCGTACGACTCGCACGAACGAAAGATAACTTCCTACAATCCTCCTTACTATTCAGCCTCTAAAACTCCAAGTTATACTTTCGTTAGAGGTGCGTACGACTCGCATGAGCGGAAGATAACTTCCTACAATCCTCCTTACTATTCTGCCCCAAAACCACCAAGTTATACCTTCGTTAGAGGTGCGTACGACTCGCACGAGCGAAAGATAACTTGCCTCCAATCCTCCTTATTATTCTGCCCCAAAACCTCCAAGTTATACTTACGTTAGAGATGCGTACGACTCGCACGAACGAAAGATAACTTCCTACAATCCTCCTTACTATTCCGCCCCAAAACCTCCAAGTTATACTTTCGTTAGAGGTGCGTACGACTCGCACGAGCGAAAGATAACTTGCCTCCAATCCTCCTTAAGACCTCCAAGTTATACTTTCGTTAGAGGTGTGTATGACTCGCACGATCGGAAGATAACTTCCTACAATCCTCCTTACTATACTGCCTCAAATCCTCCAAGTTATACTTTCGTTAGAGGTGCGTACGACTCGCACGAGCGGAAGATAACTTCCTACAATCCTCCTTACTATTCAGCCTCTAAACCTCCAAGTTATACTTTCGTTAGAGGTGCGTACGACTCGCACGAACGAAAGATAACTTCCTACAATCCTCCTTACTATTCAGCCTCTAAAACTCCAAGTTATACTTTCGTTAGAGGTGCGTACGACTCGCATGAGCGGAAGATAACTTCCTACAATCCTCCTTACTATTCTGCCCCAAAACCACCAAGTTATACCTTCGTTAGAGGTGCGTACGACTCGCACGAGCGAAAGATAACTTGCCTCCAATCCTCCTTATTATTCTGCCCCAAAACCTCCAAGTTATACTTACGTTAGAGATGCGTACGACTCGCACGAGCGAAAGATAACTTCCCTCCAAACCTCCTTAAGAACTCCAAGTTATACTTTCGTTAGACGTGTGTGTGATTCGCATGAGCGGAAGATAACTTCCTACAATTCTCCTTACTATTCTGCCCCAAAACCTCCAAGTTATACTTTCGTTAGAGGTGCGTACGACTCGCATGAGCGGAAGATAACTTCCTACAATCCTCCTTACTATTCTGCCCCAAAACCTCCAAGTTATACTTTCGTTAGAGGTGCGTACGACTCGCACGAGCGAAAGATAACTTCCTACAATCCTCCTTACTAGTCTGTCTCTATTCCTCCAAGTTATACTTTCGTTAGAGGTGCGTAACACTCGCACGAGCGGAAGATAACTTCCTACAATCCTCCTTACTATTCTGCCCCAAAACCTCCAAGTTATACTTTCGTTAGAGGTGCGTACGACTCGCACGAGCGAAAGATAACTTGCCTCCAATCTTCCTTAAGACCTCCAAGTTATACTTCCGTTAGAGGTGTGTATGACTCGCACGAGCGGAAGATAACTCCCTACAATCCTCCTTACTATTCAGCCTCTAAACCTCCAAGTTATACTTTCGTTAGAGGTGCGTACGACTCGCACGAACGAAAGATAACTTCCTACAATACTGCTTACTATTCAGCCTCTAAACCTCCAAGTTATACTTTCGTTAGAGGTGCGTACGACTCGCACGAGCGGAAGATAACTTCCCCCAAACCTCCTTAAAACCTCCGAGTTATACATTCGTTAGAGGTGTGTATGATTCGCATGAGCGGAAGATAACTTCCAACAATCCTCCTTACTAGTCTGTCTCTATTCCTCCAAGTTATACTTTCGTTAGAGGTACGTACGACTCGCACGAGCGAAAGATAACTTCCCTCCAAACTTCCTTAAGAACTCCAAGTTATACTTTCGTTAGAGGTGTGTATGACTCGCACGATCGGAAGATAACTTCCTACAATCCTCCTTACTACTCTGCTTCAAATCCTCCAAGTTATACTTTCGTTAGAGGTGCGTACCACTCGCACGAGCGGAAGATAACTTTCTACAATCCTCCTTACTATTCAGCCCCTAAACCTCCAAGTTATACTTTCGTTAGAGGTGCGTACGACTCGCACGAGCGAAAGATAACTTGCCTCCAATCCTCCTTAAGACCTCCAAGTTATACTTCCGTTAGAGGTGTGTATGACTCGCACGAGCGGAAGATAACTCCCTACAATCCTCCTTACTATTCAGCCTCTAAACCTCCAAGTTATACTTTCGTTAGAGGTGCGTACGACTCGCACGAGCGGAAGATAACTTCCTACAATCCTCCTTACTATTCTGCCCCAAAACCTCCAAGTTATACTTTCGTTAGAGGTGCGTAACACTCGCACGAGCGGAAGATAACTTCCTACAATCCTCCTTACTATTCTGCCCCAAAACCTCCAAGTTATACTTTCGTTAGAGGTGCGTACGACTCGCACGAGCGAAAGATAACTTGCCTCCAATCCTCCTTAAGACCTCCAAGTTATACTTCCGTTAGAGGTGTGTATGACTCGCACGAGCGGAAGATAACTCCCTACAATCCTCCTTACTATTCAGCCTCTAAACCTCCAAGTTATACTTTCGTTAGAGGTGCGTACGACTCGCACGAACGAAAGATAACTTCCTACAATACTGCTTACTATTCAGCCTCTAAACCTCCAAGTTATACTTTCGTTAGAGGTGCGTACGACTCGCACGAGCGGAAGATAACTTCCTCCAAACCTCCTTAAAACCTCCGAGTTATACATTCGTTAGAGGTGTGTATGATTCGCATGAGCGGAAGATAACTTCCAACAATCCTCCTTACTAGTCTGCCTCTATACCTCCAAGTTATACTTTCGTTAGAGGTACGTACGACTCGCACGAGCGAAAGATAACTTCCCTCCAAACTTCCTTAAGAACTCCAAGTTATACTTTCGTTAGAGGTGTGTATGACTCGCACGATCGGAAGATAACTTCCTACAATCCTCCTTACTACTCTGCTTCAAATCCTCCAAGTTATACTTTCGTTAGAGGTGCGTACCACTCGCACGAGCGGAAGATAACTTTCTACAATCCTCCTTACTATTCAGCCTCTAAACCTCCAAGTTATACTTTCGTTAGAGGTGCGTACGACTCGCACGAGCGAAAGATAACTTGCCTCCAATCCTCCTTAAGACCTCCAAGTTATACTTCCGTTAGAGGTGTGTATGACTCGCACGAGCGGAAGATAACTCCCTACAATCCTCCTTACTATTCAGCCTCTAAACCTCCAAGTTATACTTTCGTTAGAGGTGCGTACGACTCGCATGAGCGGAAGATAACTTCCTACAATCCTCCTTACTATTCTGCCCCAAAACCTCCAAGTTATACTTTCGTTAGAGGTGCGTACGACTCGCACGAGCGGAAGATAACTTCCTACAATCCTCCTTAAGATCTCCAAGTTATACTTTCGTTAGAGGTGCGTACGACTCGCATGAGCGGAAGATAACTTCCTACAATCCTCCTTACTATTCTGCCCCAAAACCTCCAAGTTATACTTTCGTTAGAGGTGCGTACGACTCGCATGAGCGGAAGATAACTTCCTACAATCCTCCTTACTAGTCTGTCTCTATTCCTCCAAGTTATACTTTCGTTAGAGGTGCGTACAACTCGCACGAGCGAAAGATAACTTCCTACAATCCTCCTTAAGATCTCCAAGTTATACTTTCGTTAGAGGTGCGTACGACTCGCATGAGCGGAAGATAACTTCCTACAATCCTCCTTACTATTCTGCCCCAAAACCTCCAAGTTATACTTTCGTTAGAGGTGCGTACGACTCGCACGAGCGAAAGATAACTTCCCCCAAACCTCCTTAAAACCTCCAAGTTATAATTTCGTTAGAGGTGTGTATGACTCACACGAGCGGAAGATAACTTCCTCCAATCCTCCTTATTATTCTGCCCCAAAACCTCCAAGTTATACTTTCGTTAGAGGTGCGTACGACTCGCACGAGCGAAAGATAACTTCCCCCAAACCTCCTTAAAACCTCCAAGTTATAATTTCGTTAGAGGTGTGTATGACTCACACGAGCGGAAGATAACTTCCTACTATTCTCCTTACTATTCTGCCACTAAGCCTCCAAGTTATACTTTCGTTAGAGGTGCGTACGACTCGCACGAGCGGAAGATAACTTCCCCCAAACCTCCTTAAAACCTCCGAGTTATACTTTCGTTAGAGGTGTGTATGATTCGCATGAGCGGAAGATAACTTCATACAATTCTCCTTACTATTCTGCCCCTAAGCCTCCAAGTTATACTTTCGTTAGAGGTGCGTACGACTCGCACGAGCGAAAGATAACTTCCTACAATCCTCCTTAAGACCTCCAAGTTATACTTTCGTTAGAGTCTTGTATGACTCGCACGATCGGAAGATAACTTCCTACAATCCTCCTTACTATTCTGCCCTAAAACCTCCAAGTTATACTTTCGTTAGAGGTGCGTACGACTCGCACGAGCGAAAGATAACTTCCTACAATCCTCCTTAAGACCTCCAAGTTATACTTTCGTTAGAGTCTTGTATGACTCACACGATCGGAAGATAACTTCCTACAATCCTCCTTACTATTCTGCCTCAAATCCTCCAAGTTATACTTTCGTTAGAGGTGCGTACGACTCGCACGAGCGAAAGATAACTTGCCTCCAATCCTCGTTATTATTCTGCCCCAAAACCTCCAAGTTATACTTTCGTTAGAGGTGCGTACGACTCGCACGAGCGAAAGATAACTTGCCTCCAATCCTCGTTAAGACCTCCAAGTTATACTTTCGTTAGAGGTGCGTACGACTCGCATGAGCGGAAGATAACTTCCTACAATCCTACTTACTATTCCGCCCCAAAACCTCCAAGTTATACTTTCGTTAGAGGTGCGTACGACTCGCACGAGCGAAAGATAACTTGCCTCCAATCCTCCTTAAGAACTCCAAGTTATACTTTCGTTAGAGGTGTGTATGATTCGCATGAGCGGAAGATAACTTCCTACAATTCTCCTTACTATTCAGCCTCTAAACCTCCAAGTTATACTTTCGTTAGAGGTGCGTACGACTCGCACGAGCGGAAGATAACTTCCTACAATCCTCCTTACTATTCTGCCCCTAAGCCTCCAAGTTATACTTTCGTTAGAGGTGCGTACGACTCGCACGAACGAAAGATAACTTCATACAATTCTCCTTACTATTCTGCCCCTAAGCCTCCAAGTTATACTTTCGTTAGAGGTGCGTACGACTCGCACGAACGAAAGATAACTTCATACAATTCTCCTTACTATTCTGCCCCTAAGCCTCCAAGTTATACTTTCGTTAGAGGTGCGTACGACTCGCACGAGCGGAAGATAACTTCCCCCAAACCTCCTTAAAACCTCCGAGTTATACTTTCGTTAGAGGTGCGTACGACTCGCACGAGCGGAAGATAACTTCCTACAATCCTCCTTACCATTCAGCCTCTAAACCTCCAAGTTATACTTTCGTTAGAGGTGCGTACGACTCGCACGAGCGAAAGATAACTACCTACAATCCTCCTTACTATTCTGCCCCGAAACCACCAAGTTATACTTTCGTTAGAGTCTTGTATGACACGCACGAGCGGAAGATAACTTCCCCCAAACCTCCTTAAATCCTCCGAGTTATACTTTCGTTAGAGGTGCGTACGACTCGCACGAGCGAAAGATAACTTGCCTCCAATCCTCCTTATTATTCTGCCCCAAAACCTCCAAGTTATACTTTCGTTAGAGGTGCGTACGACTCGCACGAGCGGAAGATAACTTCCCCCAAACCTCCTTAAAACCTCCGAGCTATACTTTCGTTAGAGGTGTGTATGATTCGCATGAGCGGAAGATAACTTCCAACAATCCTCCTTACTAGTCTGTCTCTATTCCTCCAAGTTATACTTTCGTTAGAGGTACGTACGACTCGCACGAGCGAAAGATAACTTCCCTCCAAACTTCCTTAAGAACTCCAAGTTATACTTTCGTTAGAGGTGTGTATGATTCGCATGAGCGGAAGATAACTTCCTACAATTCTCCTTACTATTCTGCCCCTAAGCCTCCAAGTTATACTTTCGTTAGAGGTGCGTACGACTCGCACGAGCGGAAGATAACTTGCCTCCAATCCTCCTTAAGAACTCCAAGTTATACTTTCGTTAGAGGTGTGTATGATTCGCATGAGCGGAGGATAACTTCCTACAATTCTCCTTACTATTCTGCCCCTAAGCCTCCAAGTTATACTTTCGTTAGAGGTGCGTACGACTCGCATGAGCGGAAGATAACTTCCTACAATCCTCCTTACTATTCCGCCCCAAAACCTCCAAGTTATACTTTCGTTAGAGGTGTGTATGACTCGCACGATCGGAAGATAACTTCCTACAATCCTCCTTACTATACTGCCTCAAATCCTCCAAGTTATACTTTCGTTAGAGGTGCGTACGACTCGCACGAGCGGAAGATAACTTCCTACAATCCTCCTTACTATTCTGCCTCAAATCCTCCAAGTTATACTTTCGTTAGAGGTGCGTACGACTCGCACGAGCGGAAGATAACTCCCTACAATCCTCCTTACTATTCAGCCTCTAAACCTCCAAGTTATACTTTCGTTAGAGGTGCGTACGACTCGCACGAACGAAAGATAACTTCCTACAATACTGCTTACTATTCAGCCTCTAAACCTCCAAGTTATACTTTCGTTAGAGGTGCGTACGACTCGCACGAGCGGAAGATAACTTCCCCCAAACCTCCTTAAAACCTCCGAGTTATACATTCGTTAGAGGTGTGTATGATTCGCATGAGCGGAAGATAACTTCCAACAATCCTCCTTACTAGTCTGTCTCTATTCCTCCAAGTTATACTTTCGTTAGAGGTACGTACGACTCGCACGAGCGAAAGATAACTTCCCTCCAAACTTCCTTAAGAACTCCAAGTTATACTTTCGTTAGAGGTGTGTATGACTCGCACGATCGGAAGATAACTTCCTACAATCCTCCTTACTACTCTGCTTCAAATCCTCCAAGTTATACTTTCGTTAGAGGTACGTACCACTCGCACGAGCGGAAGATAACTTTCTACAATCCTCCTTACTATTCAGCCTCTAAACCTCCAAGTTATACTTTCGTTAGAGGTGCGTACGACTCGCACGAGCGAAAGATAACTTGCCTCCAATCCTCCTTAAGACCTCCAAGTTATACTTCCGTTAGAGGTGTGTATGACTCGCACGAGCGGAAGATAACTCCCTACAATCCTCCTTACTATTCAGCCTCTAAACCTCCAAGTTATACTTTCGTTAGAGGTGCGTACGACTCGCACGAACGAAAGATAACTTCCTACAATACTGCTTACCTATTCAGCCTCTAAACCTCCAAGTTATACTTTCGTTAGAGGTGCGTACGACTCGCACGAGCTGAAGATAACTTCCCCCAAACCTTCTTAAAACCTCCGAGTTATACATTCGTTAGAGGTGTGTATGATTCGCATGAGCGGAAGATAACTTCCAACAATCCTCCTTACTACTCTGCTTCAAATCCTCCAAGTTATACTTTCGTTAGAGGTGCGTACCACTCGCACGAGCGGAAGATAACTTTCTACAATCCTCCTTACTATTCAGCCTCTAAACCTCCAAGTTATACTTTCGTTAGAGGTGCGTACGACTCGCACGAGCGGAAGATAACTTCCTACAATCCTCCTTACTATTCTGCCCCTAAGCCTCCAAGTTATACTTTCGTTAGAGGTGCGTACGACTCGCACGAACGAAAGATAACTTCATACAATTCTCCTTACTATTCTGCCCCTAAGCCTCCAAGTTATACTTTCGTTAGAGGTGCGTACGACTCGCACGAACGAAAGATAACTTCATACAATTCTCCTTACTATTCTGCCCCTAAGCCTCCAAGTTATACTTTCGTTAGAGGTGCGTACGACTCGCACGATCGGAAGATAACTTCCTACAATCCTCCTTACTATTCTGCCCCAAAACCTCCAAGTTATACTTTCGTTAGAGGTGCGTACGACTCGCACGAGCGAAAGATAACTTGCCTACAATCCTCCTTACTATTCAGCCTCTAAACCTCCAAGTTATACTTTCGTTAGAGTCTTGTATGACTCGCACGAGCGGAAGATAACTTCCTACAATCCTCCTTACTATTCTGCCCCAAAACCTCCAAGTTATACTTTTGTTATAGGTGCGTACGACTCGCACGAGCGAAAGATAACTTCCTACAATCCTCCTTACTATTCTGCCCCTAAGCCTCCTAGTTATACTTTCGTTAGAGGTGCGTACGACTCGCACGAGCGGAAGATAACTTCCTACAATCCTCCTTACTAGTCTGTCTCTATTCCTCCAAGTTATACTTTCGTTAGAGGTGCGTACAACTCGCACGAGCGAAAGATAACTTCCTACAATCCTCCTTAAGATCTCCAAGTTATACTTTCGTTAGAGGTGCGTACGACTCGCATGAGCGGAAGATAACTTCCTACAATCCTCCTTTCTATTCTGCCCCAAAACCTCCAAGTTATACTTTCGTTAGAGGTGCGTACGACTCGCATGAGCGGAAGATAACTTCCTACAATCCTCCTTACTAGTCTGTCTCTATTCCTCCAAGTTATACTTTCGTTAGAGGTGCGTACAACTCGCACGAGCGAAAGATAACTTCCTACAATCCTCATTAAGATCTCCAAGTTATACTTTCGTTAGAGGTGCGTACGACTCGCATGAGCGGAAGATAACTTCCTACAATCCTCCTTACTATTCTGCCCCAAAACCTCCAAGTTATACTTTCGTTAGAGGTGCGTACGACTCGCACGAGCGAAAGATAACTTGCCTCCAATCCTCCTTATTATTCTGCCCCAAAACCTCCAAGTTATACTTTCGTTAGAGGTGCGTACGACTCGCACGAGCGAAAGATAACTTCCTACTATTCTCCTTAATATTCTGCCCCTAAGCCTCCAAGTTATACTTTCGTTAGAGGTGCGTACGGCTCGCACGAGCGAAAGATAACTTCCCCCAAACCTCCTTAAAACCTCCAAGTTATAATTTCGTTAGAGGTGTGTATGACTCACACGAGCGGAAGATAACTTCCTACAATCCTCCTTACTAGTCTGTCTCTATTCCTCCAAGTTATACTTTCGTTAGAGGTGCGTACAACTCGCACGAGCGAAAGATAACTTCCTACAATCCTCCTTAAGACCTCCAAGTTATACTTTCGTTAGAGGTGTGTATGACTCACACGAGCGGAAGATAAATTTCTACAATCCTCCTTACTATTCAGCCTCTAAACCTCCAAGTTATACTTTCGTTAGAGGTGCGTACGACTCGCACGAGCGGAAGATAACTTCCTACAATCCTCCTTACTATTCTGCCCCTAAGCCTCCAAGTTATACTTTCGTTAGAGGTGCGTACGACTCGCACGAACGAAAGATAACTTCATACAATTCTCCTTACTATTCTGCCCCTAAGCCTCCAAGTTATACTTTCGTTAGAGGTGCGTACGACTCGCACGAACGAAAGATAACTTCATACAATTCTCCTTACTATTCTGCCCCTAAGCCTCCAAGTTATACTTTCGTTAGAGGTGCGTACGACTCGCACGAGCGGAAGATAACTTCCCCCAAACCTCCTTAAAACCTCCAAGTTATACTTTCGTTAGAGGTGCGTACGACTCGCACGAGCGGAAGATAACTTCCTACAATCCTCCTTACCATTCAGCCTCTAAACCTCCAAGTTATACTTTCGTTAGAGGTGCGTACGACTCGCACGAGCGAAAGATAACTACCTACAATCCTCCTTACTATTCTGCCCCGAAACCACCAAGTTATACTTTCGTTAGAGTCTTGTATGACACGCACGAGCGGAAGATAACTTCCCCCAAACCTCCTTAAATCCTCCGAGTTATACTTTCGTTAGAGGTGCGTACGACTCGCACGAGCGAAAGATAACTTGCCTCCAATCCTCCTTATTATTCTGCCCCAAAACCTCCAAGTTATACTTTCGTTAGAGGTGCGTACGACTCGCACGAGCGGAAGATAACTTCCCCCAAACCTCCTTAAAACCTCCGAGCTATACTTTCGTTAGAGGTGTGTATGATTCGCATGAGCGGAAGATAACTTCCAACAATCCTCCTTACTAGTCTGTCTCTATTCCTCCAAGTTATACTTTCGTTAGAGGTACGTACGACTCGCACGAGCGAAAGATAACTTCCCTCCAAACTTCCTTAAGAACTCCAAGTTATACTTTCGTTAGAGGTGTGTATGATTCGCATGAGCGGAAGATAACTTCCTACAATTCTCCTTACTATTCTGCTCCTAAGCCTCCAAGTTATACTTTCGTTAGAGGTGCGTACGACTCGCATGAGCGGAAGATAACTTCCTACAATCCTCCTTACTATTCCGCCCCAAAACCTCCAAGTTATACTTTCGTTAGAGGTGCGTACGACTCGCACGAGCGAAAGATAACTTGCCTCCAATCCTCCTTAAGAACTCCAAGTTATACTTTCGTTAGAGGTGTGTATGATTCGCATGAGCGGAAGATAACTTCCTACAATTCTCCTTACTATTCTGCCCCTAAGCCTCCAAGTTATACTTTCGTTAGAGGTGCGTACGACTCGCATGAGCGGAAGATAACTTCCTACAATCCTCCTTACTATTCCGCCCCAAAACCTCCAAGTTATACTTTCGTTAGAGGTGTGTATGACTCGCACGATCGGAAGATAACTTCCTACAATCCTCCTTACTATACTGCCTCAAATCCTCCAAGTTATACTTTCGTTAGAGGTGCGTACGACTCGCACGAGCGGAAGATAACTTCCTACAATCCTCCTTACTATTCTGCCTCAAATCCTCCAAGTTATACTTTCGTTAGAGGTGCGTACGACTCGCACGAGCGGAAGATAACTTCCTACAATCCTCCTTACTATTCAGCCTCTAAACCTCCAAGTTATACTTTCGTTAGAGGTGCGTACGACTCGCACGAACGAAAGATAACTTCCTACAATCCTCCTTACTATTCAGCCTCTAAAACTCCAAGTTATACTTTCGTTAGAGGTGCGTACGACTCGCATGAGCGGAAGATAACTTCCTACAATCCTCCTTACTATTCTGCCCCAAAACCACCAAGTTATACCTTCGTTAGAGGTGCGTACGACTCGCACGAGCGAAAGATAACTTGCCTCCAATCCTCCTTATTATTCTGCCCCAAAACCTCCAAGTTATACTTACGTTAGAGATGCGTACGACTCGCACGAACGAAAGATAACTTCCTACAATCCTCCTTACTATTCCGCCCCAAAACCTCCAAGTTATACTTTCGTTAGAGGTGCGTACGACTCGCACGAGCGAAAGGTAACTTGCCTCCAATCCTCCTTAAGACCTCCAAGTTATACTTTCGTTAGAGGTGTGTATGACTCGCACGATCGGAAGATAACTTCCTACAATCCTCCTTACTATACTGCCTCAAATCCTCCAAGTTATACTTTCGTTAGAGGTGCGTACGACTCGCACGAGCGGAAGATAACTTCCTACAATCCTCCTTACTATTCAGCCTCTAAACCTCCAAGTTATACTTTCGTTAGAGGTGCGTACGACTCGCACGAACGAAAGATAACTTCCTACAATCCTCCTTACTATTCAGCCTCTAAAACTCCAAGTTATACTTTCGTTAGAGGTGCGTACGACTCGCATGAGCGGAAGATAACTTCCTACAATCCTCCTTACTATTCTGCCCCAAAACCACCAAGTTATACTTTCGTTAGAGGTGCGTACGACTCGCACGAGCGAAAGATAACTTCCTACTATTCTCCTTACTATTCTGCCCCTAAGCCTCCAAGTTATACTTTCGTTAGAGGTGCGTACGGCTCGCACGAGCGAAAGATAACTTCCCCCAAACCTCCTTAAAACCTCCAAGTTATAATTTCGTTAGAGGTGTGTATGACTCACACGAGCGGAAGATAACTTCCTACTATTCTCCTTACTATTCTGCCACTAAGCCTCCAAGTTATACTTTCGTTAGAGGTGCGTACGACTCGCACGAGCGGAAGATAACTTCCCCCAAACCTCCTTAAAACCTCCGAGTTATACATTCGTTAGAGGTGTGTATGATTCGCATGAGCGGAAGATAACTTCCTACAATCCTCCTTACTATTCTGCCCCAAAACCTCCAAGTTATACTTTCGTTAGAGGTGCGTACGACTCGCATGAGCGGAAGATAACTTCCTACAATCCTCCTTACTAGTCTGTCTCTATTCCTCCAAGTTATACTTTCGTTAGAGGTGCGTACAACTCGCACGAGCGAAAGATAACTTCCTACAATCCTCATTAAGATCTCCAAGTTATACTTTCGTTAGAGGTGCGTACGACTCGCATGAGCGGAAGATAACTTCCTACAATCCTCCTTACTATTCTGCCCCAAAACCTCCAAGTTATACTTTCGTTAGAGGTGCGTACGACTCGCACGAGCGAAAGATAACTTGCCTCCAATCCTCCTTATTATTCTGCCCCAAAACCTCCAAGTTATACTTTCGTTAGAGGTGCGTACGACTCGCACGAGCGAAAGATAACTTCCTACTATTCTCCTTACTATTCTGCCCCTAAGCCTCCAAGTTATACTTTCGTTAGAGGTGCGTACGACTCGCACGAGCGGAAGATAACTTCCCCCAAACCTCCTTAAAACCTCCGAGTTATACTTTCGTTAGAGGTGCGTACGACTCGCACGAGCGGAAGATAACTTCCTACAATCCTCCTTACCATTCAGCCTCTAAACCTCCAAGTTATACTTTCGTTAGAGGTGCGTACGACTCGCACGAGCGAAAGATAACTACCTACAATCCTCCTTACTATTCTGCCCCGAAACCACCAAGTTATACTTTCGTTAGAGTCTTGTATGACACGCACGAGCGGAAGATAACTTCCCCCAAACCTCCTTAAATCCTCCGAGTTATACTTTCGTTAGAGGTGCGTACGACTCGCACGAGCGAAAGATAACTTGCCTCCAATCCTCCTTATTATTCTGCCCCAAAACCTCCAAGTTATACTTTCGTTAGAGGTGCGTAACACTCGCACGAGCGGAAGATAACTTCCCCCAAACCTCCTTAAAACCTCCGAGCTATACTTTCGTTAGAGGTGTGTATGATTCGCATGAGCGGAAGATAACTTCCAACAATCCTCCTTACTAGTCTGTCTCTATTCCTCCAAGTTATACTTTCGTTAGAGGTACGTACGACTCGCACGAGCGGAAGATAACTTCCCTCCAAACTTCCTTAAGAACTCCAAGTTATACTTTCGTTAGAGGTGTGTATGATTCGCATGAGCGGAAGATAACTTCCTACAATTCTCCTTACTATTCTGCCCCTAAGCCTCCAAGTTATACTTTCGTTAGAGGTGCGTACGACTCGCATGAGCGGAAGATAACTTCCTACAATCCTCCTTACTATTCTGCCCCAAAACCTCCAAGTTATACTTTCGTTAGAGGTGCGTACGACTCGCACGAGCGAAAGATAACTTGCCTCCAATCCTCCTTAAGAACTCCAAGTTATACTTTCGTTAGAGGTGTGTATGATTCGCATGAGCGGAAGATAACTTCCTACAATTCTCCTTACTATTCTGCCCCTAAGCCTCCAAGTTATACTTTCGTTAGAGGTGCGTACGACTCGCATGAGCGGAAGATAACTTCCTACAATCCTCCTTACTATTCCGCCCCAAAACCTCCAAGTTATACTTTCGTTAGAGGTGTGTATGACTCGCACGATCGGAAGATAACTTCCTAGAATCCTCCTTACTATACTGCCTCAAATCCTCCAAGTTATACTTTCGTTAGAGGTGCGTACGACTCGCACGAGCGGAAGATAACTTCCTACAATCCTCCTTACTATTCTGCCTCAAATCCTCCAAGTTATACTTTCGTTAGAGGTGCGTACGACTCGCACGAGCGGAAGATAACTTCCTACAATCCTCCTTACTATTCAGCCTCTAAACCTCCAAGTTATACTTTCGTTAGAGGTGCGTACGACTCGCACGAACGAAAGATAACTTCCTACAATCCTCCTTACTATTCAGCCTCTAAAACTCCAAGTTATACTTTCGTTAGAGGTGCGTACGACTCGCATGAGCGGAAGATAACTTCCTACAATCCTCCTTACTATTCTGCCCCAAAACCACCAAGTTATACCTTCGTTAGAGGTGCGTACGACTCGCACGAGCGAAAGATAACTTGCCTCCAATCCTCCTTATTATTCTGCCCCAAAACCTCCAAGTTATACTTACGTTAGAGATGCGTACGACTCGCACGAACGAAAGATAACTTCCTACAATCCTCCTTACTATTCCGCCCCAAAACCTCCAAGTTATACTTTCGTTAGAGGTGCGTACGACTCGCACGAGCGAAAGATAACTTGCCTCCAATCCTCCTTAAGACCTCCAAGTTATACTTTCGTTAGAGGTGTGTATGACTCGCACGATCGGAAGATAACTTCCTACAATCCTCCTTACTATACTGCCTCAAATCCTCCAAGTTATACTTTCGTTAGAGGTGCGTACGACTCGCACGAGCGGAAGATAACTTCCTACAATCCTCCTTACTATTCAGCCTCTAAACCTCCAAGTTATACTTTCGTTAGAGGTGCGTACGACTCGCACGAGCGAAAGATAACTTCCTACAATCCTCCTTACTATTCAGCCTCTAAAACTCCAAGTTATACTTTCGTTAGAGGTGCGTACGACTCGCATGAGCGGAAGATAACTTCCTACAATCCTCCTTACTATTCTGCCCCAAAACCACCAAGTTATACCTTCGTTAGAGGTGCGTACGACTCGCACGAGCGAAAGATAACTTGCCTCCAATCCTCCTTATTATTCTGCCCCAAAACCTCCAAGTTATACTTACGTTAGAGATGCGTACGACTCGCACGAGCGAAAGATAACTTCCCTCCAAACCTCCTTAAGAACTCCAAGTTATACTTTCGTTAGACGTGTGTGTGATTCGCATGAGCGGAAGATAACTTCCTACAATTCTCCTTACTATTCTGCCCCAAAACCTCCAAGTTATACTTTCGTTAGAGGTGCGTACGACTCGCATGAGCGGAAGATAACTTCCTACAATCCTCCTTACTATTCTGCCCCAAAACCTCCAAGTTATACTTTCGTTAGAGGTGCGTACGACTCGCACGAGCGAAAGATAACTTCCTACAATCCTCCTTACTAGTCTGTCTCTATTCCTCCAAGTTATACTTTCGTTAGAGGTGCGTAACACTCGCACGAGCGGAAGATAACTTCCTACAATCCTCCTTACTATTCTGCCCCAAAACCTCCAAGTTATACTTTCGTTAGAGGTGCGTACGACTCGCACGAGCGAAAGATAACTTGCCTCCAATCTTCCTTAAGACCTCCAAGTTATACTTCCGTTAGAGGTGTGTATGACTCGCACGAGCGGAAGATAACTCCCTACAATCCTCCTTACTATTCAGCCTCTAAACCTCCAAGTTATACTTTCGTTAGAGGTGCGTACGACTCGCACGAACGAAAGATAACTTCCTACAATACTGCTTACTATTCAGCCTCTAAACCTCCAAGTTATACTTTCGTTAGAGGTGCGTACGACTCGCACGAGCGGAAGATAACTTCCCCCAAACCTCCTTAAAACCTCCGAGTTATACATTCGTTAGAGGTGTGTATGATTCGCATGAGCGGAAGATAACTTCCAACAATCCTCCTTACTAGTCTGTCTCTATTCCTCCAAGTTATACTTTCGTTAGAGGTACGTACGACTCGCACGAGCGAAAGATAACTTCCCTCCAAACTTCCTTAAGAACTCCAAGTTATACTTTCGTTAGAGGTGTGTATGACTCGCACGATCGGAAGATAACTTCCTACAATCCTCCTTACTACTCTGCTTCAAATCCTCCAAGTTATACTTTCGTTAGAGGTGCGTACCACTCGCACGAGCGGAAGATAACTTCCTACAATCCTCCTTACTATTCAGCCTCTAAACCTCCAAGTTATACTTTCGTTAGAGGTGCGTACGACTCGCACGAGCGAAAGATAACTTGCCTCCAATCCTCCTTAAGACCTCCAAGTTATACTTCCGTTAGAGGTGTGTATGACTCGCACGAGCGGAAGATAACTCCCTACAATCCTCCTTACTATTCAGCCTCTAAACCTCCAAGTTATACTTTCGTTAGAGGTGCGTACGACTCGCACGATCGGAAGATAACTTCCTACAATCCTCCTTACTATTCTGCCCCAAAACCTCCAAGTTATACTTTCGTTAGAGGTGCGTAACACTCGCACGAGCGGAAGATAACTTCCTACAATCCTCCTTACTATTCTGCCCCAAAACCTCCAAGTTATACTTTCGTTAGAGGTGCGTACGACTCGCACGAGCGAAAGATAACTTGCCTCCAATCCTCCTTAAGACCTCCAAGTTATACTTCCGTTAGAGGTGTGTATGACTCGCACGAGCGGAAGATAACTCCCTACAATCCTCCTTACTATTCAGCCTCAAAACCTCCAAGTTATACTTTCGTTAGAGGTGCGTACGACTCGCACGAACGAAAGATAACTTCCTACAATACTGCTTACTATTCAGCCTCTAAACCTCCAAGTTATACTTTCGTTAGAGGTGCGTACGACTCGCACGAGCGGAAGATAACTTCCCCCAAACCTCCTTAAAACCTCCGAGTTATACATTCGTTAGAGGTGTGTATGATTCGCATGAGCGGAAGATAACTTCCAACAATCCTCCTTACTAGTCTGTCTCTATTCCTCCAAGTTATACTTTCGTTAGAGGTACGTACGACTCGCACGAGCGAAAGATAACTTCCCTCCAAACTTCCTTAAGAACTCCAAGTTATACTTTCGTTAGAGGTGTGTATGACTCGCACGATCGGAAGATAACTTCCTACAATCCTCCTTACTACTCTGCTTCAAATCCTCCAAGTTATACTTTCGTTAGAGGTGCGTACCACTCGCACGAGCGGAAGATAACTTTCTACAATCCTCCTTACTATTCAGCCTCTAAACCTCCAAGTTATACTTTCGTTAGAGGTGCGTACGACTCGCACGAGCGAAAGATAACTTGCCTCCAATCCTCCTTAAGACCTCCAAGTTATACTTCCGTTAGAGGTGTGTATGACTCGCACGAGCGGAAGATAACTCCCTACAATCCTCCTTACTATTCAGCCTCTAAACCTCCAAGTTATACTTTCGTTAGAGGTGCGTACGACTCGCATGAGCGGAAGATAACTTCCTACAATCCTCCTTACTATTCTGCCCCAAAACCTCCAAGTTATACTTTCGTTAGAGGTGCGTACGACTCGCACGAGCGGAAGATAACTTCCTACAATCCTCCTTAAGATCTCCAAGTTATACTTTCGTTAGAGGTGCGTACGACTCGCATGAGCGGAAGATAACTTCCTACAATCCTCCTTACTATTCTGCCCCAAAACCTCCAAGTTATACTTTCGTTAGAGGTGCGTACGACTCGCATGAGCGGAAGATAACTTCCTACAATCCTCCTTACTAGTCTGTCTCTATTCCTCCAAGTTATACTTTCGTTAGAGGTGCGTACAACTCGCACGAGCGAAAGATAACTTCCTACAATCCTCCTTAAGATCTCCAAGTTATACTTACGTTAGAGGTGCGTACGACTCGCACGAGCGGAAGATAACTTCCTACAATCCTCCTTACTAGTCTGTCTCTATTCCTCCAAGTTATACTTTCGTTAGAGGTGCGTACAACTCGCACGAGCGAAAGATAACTTCCTACAATCCTCCTTAAGATCTCCAAGTTATACTTTCGTTAGAGGTGCGTACGACTCGCATGAGCGGAAGATAACTTCCTACAATCCTCCTTACTATTCTGCCCCAAAACCTCCAAGTTATACTTTCGTTAGAGGTGCGTACGACTCGCACGAGCGAAAGATAACTTCCCCCAAACCTCCTTAAAACCTCCAAGTTATAATTTCGTTAGAGGTGTGTATGACTCACACGAGCGGAAGATAACTTCCTCCAATCCTCCTTATTATTCTGCCCCAAAACCTCCAAGTTATACTTTCGTTAGAGGTGCGTACGACTCGCACGAGCGAAAGATAACTTCCCCCAAACCTCCTTAAAACCTCCAAGTTATAATTTCGTTAGAGGTGTGTATGACTCACACGAGCGGAAGATAACTTCCTACTATTCTCCTTACTATTCTGCCACTAAGCCTCCAAGTTATACTTTCGTTAGAGGTGCGTACGACTCGCACGAGCGGAAGATAACTTCCCCCAAACCTCCTTAAAACCTCCGAGTTATACTTTCGTTAGAGGTGTGTATGATTCGCATGAGCGGAAGATAACTTCATACAATTCTCCTTACTATTCTGCCCCTAAGCCTCCAAGTTATACTTTCGTTAGAGGTGCGTACGACTCGCACGAGCGAAAGATAACTTCCTACAATCCTCCTTAAGACCTCCAAGTTATACTTTCGTTAGAGTCTTGTATGACTCGCACGATCGGAAGATAACTTCCTACAATCCTCCTTACTATTCTGCCCTAAAACCTCCAAGTTATACTTTCGTTAGAGGTGCGTACGACTCGCACGAGCGAAAGATAACTTCCTACAATCCTCCTTAAGACCTCCAAGTTATACTTTCGTTAGAGTCTTGTATGACTCACACGATCGGAAGATAACTTCCTACAATCCTCCTTACTATTCTGCCTCAAATCCTCCAAGTTATACTTTCGTTAGAGGTGCGTACGACTCGCACGAGCGAAAGATAACTTGCCTCCAATCCTCGTTATTATTCTGCCCCAAAACCTCCAAGTTATACTTTCGTTAGAGGTGCGTACGACTCGCACGAGCGAAAGATAACTTGCCTCCAATCCTCGTTAAGACCTCCAAGTTATACTTTCGTTAGAGGTGCGTACGACTCGCATGAGCGGAAGATAACTTCCTACAATCCTACTTACTATTCCGCCCCAAAACCTCCAAGTTATACTTTCGTTAGAGGTGCGTACGACTCGCACGAGCGAAAGATAACTTGCCTCCAATCCTCCTTAAGAACTCCAAGTTATACTTTCGTTAGAGGTGTGTATGATTCGCATGAGCGGAAGATAACTTCCTACAATTCTCCTTACTATTCTGCCCCTAAGCCTCCAAGTTATACTTTCGTTAGAGGTGCGTACGACTCGCATGAGCGGAAGATAACTTCCTACAATCCTCCTTACTATTCCGCCCCAAAACCTCCAAGTTATACTTTCGTTAGAGGTGCTTACGACTCGCACGAGCGAAAGATAACTTGCCTCCAATCCTCCTTAAGACCTCCAAGTTATACTTTCGTTAGAGGTGTGTATGACTCGCACGATCGGAAGATAACTTCCTACAATCCTCCTTACTATACTGCCTCAAATCCTCCAAGATATACTTTCGTTAGAGGTGCGTACGACTCGCACGAGCGGAAGATAACTTCCTACAATCCTCCTTACTATTCTGCCTCAAATCCTCCAAGTTATACTTTCGTTAGAGGTGCGTACGACTCGCACGAGCGGAAGATAACTTCCTACAATCCTCCTTACTATTCAGCCTCTAAACCTCCAAGTTATACTTTCGTTAGAGGTGCGTACGACTCGCACGAACGAAAGATAACTTCCTACAATCCTCCTTACTATTCAGCCTCTAAAACTCCAAGTTATACTTTCGTTAGAGGTGCGTACGACTCGCATGAGCGGAAGATAACTTCCTACAATCCTCCTTACTATTCTGCCCCAAAACCACCAAGTTATACCTTCGTTAGAGGTGCGTACGACTCGCACGAGCGAAAGATAACTTGCCTCCAATCCTCCTTATTATTCTGCCCCAAAACCTCCAAGTTATACTTACGTTAGAGATGCGTACGACTCGCACGAGCGAAAGATAACTTCCCTCCAAACCTCCTTAAGAACTCCAAGTTATACTTTCGTTAGACGTGTGTGTGATTCGCATGAGCGGAAGATAACTTCCTACAATTCTCCTTACTATTCTGCCCCAAAACCTCCAAGTTATACTTTCGTTAGAGGTGCGTACGACTCGCATGAGCGGAAGATAACTTCCTACAATCCTCCTTACTATTCTGCCCCAAAACCTCCAAGTTATACTTTCGTTAGAGGTGCGAATGACTCGCATGAGCGAAAGATAACTTCCTACAATTCTGCTTACTATTCTGCCTCTAAGCCTCCAAGTTATACTTTCGTAAGAGGTGCGTACGACTCGCACGAGCGAAAGATAACTTGCCTCCAATCCTCCTTAAGACCTCCAAGTTATACTTCCGTTAGAGGTGTGTATGACTCGCACGAGCGGAAGATAACTCCCTACAATCCTCCTTACTATTCAGCCTCTAAACCTCCAAGTTATACTTTCGTTAGAGGTGCGTACGACTCGCACGAACGAAAGATAACTTCCTACAATACTGCTTACTATTCAGCCTCTAAACCTCCAAGTTATACTTTCGTTAGAGTTGCGTACGACTCGCACGAGCGGAAGATAACTTCCCCCAAACCTCCTTAAAACCTCCGAGTTATACATTCGTTAGAGGTGTGTATGATTCGCATGAGCGGAAGATAACTTCCAACAATCCTCCTTACTAGTCTGTCTCTATTCCTCCAAGTTATACTTTCGTTAGAGGTACGTACGACTCGCACGAGCGAAAGATAACTTCCCTCCAAACTTCCTTAAGAACTCCAAGTTATACTTTCGTTAGAGGTGTGTATGACTCGCACGATCGGAAGATAACTTCCTACAATCCTCCTTACTACTCTGCTTCAAATCCTCCAAGTTATACTTTCGTTAGAGGTGCGTACCACTCGCACGAGCGGAAGATAACTTTCTACAATCCTCCTTACTATTCAGCCTCTAAACCTCCAAGTTATACTTTCGTTAGAGGTGCGTACGACTCGCACGAGCGAAAGATAACTTGCCTCCAATCCTCCTTAAGACCTCCAAGTTATACTTCCGTTAGAGGTGTGTATGACTCGCACGAGCGGAAGATAACTCCCTACAATCCTCCTTACTATTCAGCCTCTAAACCTCCAAGTTATACTTTCGTTAGAGGTGCGTACGACTCGCACGAACGAAAGATAACTTCCTACAATACTGCTTACTATTCAGCCTCTAAACCTCCAAGTTATACTTTCGTTAGAGGTGCGTACGACTCGCACGAGCGGAAGATAACTTCCCCCAAACCTCCTTAAAACCTCCGAGTTATACATTCGTTAGAGGTGTGTATGATTCGCATGAGCGGAAGATAACTTCCAACAATCCTCCTTACTACTCTGCTTCAAATCCTCCAAGTTATACTTTCGTTAGAGGTGCGTACCACTCGCACGAGCGGAAGATTACTTTCTACAATCCTCCTTACTATTCAGCCTCTAAACCTCCAAGTTATACTTTCGTTAGAGGTGCGTACGACTCGCACGAGCGGAAGATAACTTCCTACAATCCTCCTTACTATTCTGCCCCTAAGCCTCCAAGTTATACTTTCGTTAGAGGTGCGTACGACTCGCACGAACGAAAGATAACTTCATACAATTCTCCTTACTATTCTGCCCCTAAGCCTCCAAGTTATACTTTCGTTAGAGGTGCGTACGACTCGCACGAACGAAAGATAACTTCATACAATTCTCCTTACTATTCTGCCCCTAAGCCTCCAAGTTATACTTTCGTTAGAGGTGCGTACGACTCGCACGATCGGAAGATAACTTCCTACAATCCTCCTTACTATTCTGCCCCAAAACCTCCAAGTTATACTTTCGTTAGAGGTGCGTACCACTCGCACGAGCGGAAGATAACTTTCTACAATCCTCCTTACTATTCAGCCTCTAAACCTCCAAGTTATACTTTCGTTAGAGGTGCGTACAACTCGCACGAGCGAAAGATAACTTCCTACAATCCTCCTTAAGATCTCCAAGTTATACTTTCGTTAGAGGTGCGTACGACTCGCATGAGCGGAAGATAACTTCCTACAATCCTCCTTACTATTCTGCCCCAAAACCTCCAAGTTATACTTTCGTTAGAGGTGCGTACGACTCGCATGAGCGGAAGATAACTTCCTACAATCCTCCTTACTAGTCTGTCTCTATTCCTCCAAGTTATACTTTCGTTAGAGGTGCGTACAACTCGCACGAGCGAAAGATAACTTCCTACAATCCTCCTTACTATTCAGCCTCTAAAACTCCAAGTTATACTTTCGTTAGAGGTGCGTACGACTCGCATGAGCGGAAGATAACTTCCCTCCAAACTTCCTTAAGAACTCCAAGTTATACTTTCGTTAGAGGTGTGTATGACTCGCACGATCGGAAGATAACTTCCTACAATCCTCCTTACTACTCTGCTTCAAATCCTCCAAGTTATACTTTCGTTAGAGGTGCGTACCACTCGCACGAGCGGAAGATAACTTTCTACAATCCTCCTTACTATTCAGCCTCTAAACCTCCAAGTTATACTTTCGTTAGAGGTGCGTACGACTCGCACGAGCGAAAGATAACTTGCCTCCAATCCTCCTTAAGACCTCCAAGTTATACTTCCGTTAGAGGTGTGTATGACTCGCACGAGCGGAAGATAACTTCCAACAATCCTCCTTACTAGTCTGTCTCTATTCCTCCAAGTTATACTTTCGTTAGAGGTACGTACGACTCGCACGAGCGAAAGATAACTTCCCTCCAAACTTCCTTAAGAACTCCAAGTTATACTTTCGTTAGAGGTGTGTATGACTCGCACGAGCGGAAGATAACTTCCAACAATCCTCCTTACTAGTCTGTCTCTATTCCTCCAAGTTATACTTTCGTTAGAGGTACGTACGACTCGCACGAGCGAAAGATAACTTCCCTCCAAACTTCCTTAAGAACTCCAAGTTATACTTTCGTTAGAGGTGTGTATGACTCGCACGATCGGAAGATAACTTCCTACAATCCTCCTTACTACTCTGCTTCAAATCCTCCAAGTTATACTTTCGTTAGAGGTGCGTACCACTCGCACGAGCGGAAGATAACTTTCTACAATCCTCCTTACTATTCAGCCTCTAAACCTCCAAGTTATACTTTCGTAAGAGGTGCGTACGACTCGCACGAGCGAAAGATAACATGCCTCCAATCCTCCTTAAGACCTCCAAGTTATACTTCCGTTAGAGGTGTGTATGACTCGCACGAGCGGAAGATAACTCCCTACAATCCTCCTTACTATTCAGCCTCTAAACCTCCAAGTTATACTTTCGTTAGAGGTGCGTACGACTCGCACGATCGGAAGATAACTTCCTACAATCCTCCTTACTATTCTGCCCCAAAACCTCCAAGTTATACTTTCGTTAGAGGTGCGTACGACTCGCACGAGCGGAAGATAACTTCCTACAATCCTCCTTAAGATCTCCAAGTTATACTTTCGTTAGAGGTGCGTACGACTCGCATGAGCGGAAGATAACTTCCTACAATCCTCCTTACTATTCTGCCCCAAAACCTCCAAGTTATACTTTCGTTAGAGGTGCGTACGACTCGCATGAGCGGAAGATAACTTCCTACAATCCTCCTTACTAGTCTGTCTCTATTCCTCCAAGTTATACTTTCGTTAGAGGTGCGTACAACTCGCACGAGCGAAAGATAACTTCCTACAATCCTCCTTAAGATCTCCAAGTTATACTTACGTTAGAGGTGCGTACGACTCGCACGAGCGGAAGATAACTTCCTACAATCCTCCTTACTAGTCTGTCTCTATTCCTCCAAGTTATACTTTCGTTAGAGGTGCGTACAACTCGCACGAGCGAAAGATAACTTCCTACAATCCTCCTTAAGATCTCCAAGTTATACTTTCGTTAGAGGTGCGTACGACTCGCACGAGCGGAAGATAACTTCCTACAATCCTCCTTACTATTCTGCCCCAAAACCTCCAAGTTATACTTTCGTTAGAGGTGCGTACGACTCGCACGAGCGAAAGATAACTTCCCCCAAACCTCCTTAAAACCTCCAAGTTATAATTTCGTTAGAGGTGTGTATGACTCACACGAGCGGAAGATAACTTCCTCCAATCCTCCTTATTATTCTGCCCCAAAACCTCCAAGTTATACTTTCGTTAGAGGTGCGTACGACTCGCACGAGCGAAAGATAACTTCCTACTATTCTCCTTACTATTCTGCCCCTAAGCCTCCAAGTTATACTTTCGTTAGAGGTGCGTACGGCTCGCACGAGCGAAAGATAACTTCCCCCAAACCTCCTTAAAACCTCCAAGTTATAATTTCGTTAGAGGTGTGTATGACTCACACGAGCGGAAGATAACTTCCTACTATTCTCCTTACTATTCTGCCACTAAGCCTCCAAGTTATACTTTCGTTAGAGGTGCGTACGACTCGCACGAGCGGAAGATAACTTCCCCCAAACCTCCTTAAAACCTCCGAGTTATACTTTCGTTAGAGGTGTGTATGATTCGCATGAGCGGAAGATAACTTCATACAATTCTCCTTACTATTCTGCCCCTAAGCCTCCAAGTTATACTTTCGTTAGAGGTGCGTACGACTCGCACGAGCGAAAGATAACTTCCTACAATCCTCCTTAAGACCTCCAAGTTATACTTTCGTTAGAGTCTTGTATGACTCGCACGATCGGAAGATAACTTCCTACAATCCTCCTTACTATTCTGCCCTAAAACCTCCAAGTTATACTTTCGTTAGAGGTGCGTACGACTCGCACGAGCGAAAGATAACTTCCTACAATCCTCCTTAAGACCTCCAAGTTATACTTTCGTTAGAGTCTTGTATGACTCGCACGATCGGAAGATAACTTCCTACAATCCTCCTTACTATTCTGCCTCAAATCCTCCAAGTTATACTTTCGTTAGAGGTGCGTACGACTCGCACGAGCGAAAGATAACTTGCCTCCAATCCTCGTTATTATTCTGCCCCAAAACCTCCAAGTTATACTTTCGTTAGAGGTGCGTACGACTCGCACGAGCGAAAGATAACTTGCCTCCAATCCTCGTTAAGACCTCCAAGTTATACTTTCGTTAGAGGTGCGTACGACTCGCATGAGCGGAAGATAACTTCCTACAATCCTACTTACTATTCCGCCCCAAAACCTCCAAGTTATACTTTCGTTAGAGGTGCGTACGACTCGCACGAGCGAAAGATAACTTGCCTCCAATCCTCCTTAAGAACTCCAAGTTATACTTTCGTTAGAGGTGTGTATGATTCGCATGAGCGGAAGATAACTTCCTACAATTCTCCTTACTATTCTGCCCCTAAGCCTCCAAGTTATACTTTCGTTAGAGGTGCGTACGACTCGCATGAGCGGAAGATAACTTCCTACAATCCTCCTTACTATTCCGCCCCAAAACCTCCAAGTTATACTTTCGTTAGAGGTGCGTACGACTTTCACGAGCGAAAGATAACTTGCCTCCAATCCTCCTTAAGACCTCCAAGTTATACTTTCGTTAGAGGTGTGTATGACTCGCACGATCGGAAGATAACTTCCTACAATCCTCCTTACTATACTGCCTCAAATCCTCCAAGTTATACTTTCGTTAGAGGTGCGTACGACTCGCACGAGCGGAAGATATCTTCCTACAAACCTCTTTACTATTCTACCCCTAAGCCTCCAAGTTATACTTTCGTTAGAGGTGCTAATGACTCTCATGAGCGGAAGATAACCTCCTACAATCCTCCTTACTATTCTGCCCAAAAACCTCCAAGTTATACTTTCGTTAGAGGTGCGTACGACTCGCACGAGCGAAAGATAACTTGCCTACAATCCTCCTTACTAGTCTGTCTCTATTCCTCCAAGTTATACTTTCGTTAGAGGTGCGTACAACTCGCACGAGCGAAAGATAACTTCCTACAATCCTCCTTAAGATCTCCAAGTTATACTTACGTTAGAGGTGCGTACGACTCGCACGAGCGGAAGATAACTTCCTACAATCCTCCTTACTAGTCTGTCTCTATTCCTCCAAGTTATACTTTCGTTAGAGGTGCGTACAACTCGCACGAGCGAAAGATAACTTCCTACAATCCTCCTTAAGATCTCCAAGTTATACTTTCGTTAGAGGTGCGTACGACTCGCATGAGCGGAAGATAACTTCCTACAATCCTCCTTACTATTCTGCCCCAAAACCTCCAAGTTATACTTTCGTTAGAGGTGCGTACGACTCGCACGAGCGAAAGATAACTTCCCCCAAACCTCCTTAAAACCTCCAAGTTATAATTTCGTTAGAGGTGTGTATGACTCACACGAGCGGAAGATAACTTCCTACAATCCTCCTTACTATTCTGCCCCAAAACCTCCAAGTTATACTTTCGTTAGAGGTGCGTACGACTCGCACGAGCGAAAGATAACTTCCTACTATTCTCCTTACTATTCTGCCCCTAAGCCTCCAAGTTATACTTTCGTTAGAGGTGCGTACGGCTCGCACGAGCGAAAGATAACTTCCCCCAAACCTCCTTAAAACCTCCAAGTTATAATTTCGTTAGAGGTGTGTATGACTCACACGAGCGGAAGATAACTTCCTACTATTCTCCTTACTATTCTGCCACTAAGCCTCCAAGTTATACTTTCGTTAGAGGTGCGTACGACTCGCACGAGCGAAAGATAACTTCCCTTCAAACATCCTTAAGAACTCCAAGTTATACTTTCGTTAGAGGTATGTATGATTCGCATGAGCGGAAGATAACTTCCTACAATTCTGCTTACTATTCTGCCCCTAAGCCTCCAAGTTATACTTTCGTTAGAGGTGCGTACGACTCGCACGAGCGGAAGATATCTTCCTACAAACCTCTTTACTATTCTACCCCTAAGCCTCCAAGTTATACTTTCGTTAGAGGTGCTAATGACTCTCATGAGCGGAAGATAACCTCCTACAATCCTCCTTACTATTCTGCCCCAAAACCTCCAAGTTATACTTTCGTTAGAGGTGCGTACGACTCGCACGAGCGAAAGATAACTTGCCTACAATCCTCCTTACTATTCAGCCTCTAAACCTCCAAGTTATACTTTTGTTAGAGGTGCGTACGACTCGCACGAACGAAAGATAACTTCATACAATTCTCCTTACTATTCTGCCCCTAAGCCTCCAAGTTATACTTTCGTTAGAGGTGCGTACGACTCGCACGAGCGAAAGATAACTTCCTACAATCCTCCTTAAGACCTCCAAGTTATACTTTCGTTAGAGTCTTGTATGACTCGCACGATCGGAAGATAACTTCCTATAATCCTCCTTACTATTCAGCCCCAAAACCTCCAAGTTATACTTTCGTTAGAGTCTTGTATGACTCGCACGAGCGGAAGATAACTTCCTACAATCCTCCTTACTATTCTGCCCCAAAACCTCCAAGTTATACTTTTGTTATAGGTGCGTACAACTCGCACGAGCGAAAGATAACTTCCTACAATTCTCCTTACTATTCTGCCCCTAAGCCTCCAAGTTATACTTTCGTTAGAGGTGTGTACGACTCGCACGAACGAAAGATAACTTCATACAATTCTCCTTACTATTCTGCCCCTAAGCCTCCAAGTTATACTTTCGTTAGAGGTGCGTACGACTCGCACGAGCGAAAGATAACTTCCTACAATCCTCCTTAAGACCTCCAAGTTATACTTTCGTTAGAGTCTTGTATGACTCGCACGATCGGAAGATAACTTCCTACAATCCTCCTTACTATTCTGCCCTAAAACCTCCAAGTTATACTTTCGTTAGAGGTGCGTACGACTCGCACGAGCGAAAGATAACTTCCTACAATCCTCCTTAAGACCTCCAAGTTATACTTTCGTTAGAGTCTTGTATGACTCGCACGATCGGAAGATAACTTCCTACAATCCTCCTTACTATTCTGCCCCAAATCCTCCAAGTTATACTTTCGTTAGAGGTGCGTACGACTCGCACGAGCGAAAGATAACTTGCCTCCAATCCTCGTTATTATTCTGCCCCAAAACCTCCAAGTTATACTTTCGTTAGAGGTGCGTACGACTCGCACGAGCGAAAGATAACTTGCCTCCAATCCTCGTTAAGACCTCCAAGTTATACTTTCGTTAGAGGTGCGTACGACTCGCATGAGCGGAAGATAACTTCCTACAATCCTACTTACTATTCCGCCCCAAAACCTCCAAGTTATACTTTCGTTAGAGGTGCGTACGACTCGCACGAGCGAAAGATAACTTGCCTCCAATCCTCCTTAAGAACTCCAAGTTATACTTTCGTTAGAGGTGTGTATGATTCGCATGAGCGGAAGATAACTTCCTACAATTCTCCTTACTATTCTGCCCCTAAGCCTCCAAGTTATACTTTCGTTAGAGGTGCGTACGACTCGCATGAGCGGAAGATAACTTCCTACAATCCTCCTTACTATTCCGCCCCAAAACCTCCAAGTTATACTTTCGTTAGAGGTGCGTACGACTCGCACGAGCGAAAGATAACTTGCCTCCAATCCTCCTTAAGACCTCCAAGTTATACTTTCGTTAGAGGTGTGTATGACTCGCACGATCGGAAGATAACTTCCTACAATCCTCCTTACTACTCTGCTTCAAATCCTCCAAGTTATACTTTCGTTAGAGGTGCGTACCACTCGCACGAGCGGAAGATAACTTGCTACAATCCTCCTTATTATTCTGCCCCAAAACCTCCAAGTTATACTTACGTTAGAGATGCGTACGACTCGCACGAGCAAAAGATAACTTCCCTCCAAACCTCCTTAAGAACTCCAAGTTATACTTTCGTTAGACGTGTGTGTGATTCGCATGAGCGGAAGATAACTTCCTACAATTCTCCTTACTATTCTGCCCCAAAACCTCCAAGTTATACTTTCGTTAGAGGTGCGTACGACTCGCATGAGCGGAAGATAACTTCCTACAATCCTCCTTACTATTCTGCCCCAAAACCTCCAAGTTATACTTTCGTTAGTGGTGCGTACGACTCGCACGAGCGAAAGATAACTTCCTACAATCCTCCTTACTAGTCTGTCTCTATTCCTCCAAGTTATACTTTCGTTAGAGGTGCGTAACACTCGCACGAGCGGAAGATAACTTCCTACAATCCTCCTTACTATTCTGCCCCAAAACCTCCAAGTTATACTTTCGTTAGAGGTGCGAATGACTCGCATGAGCGAAAGATAACTTCCTACAATTCTGCTTACTATTCTGCCTCTAAGCCTCCAAGTTATACTTTCGTAAGAGGTGCGTACGACTCGCACGAGCGAAAGATAACTTGCCTCCAATCCTCCTTAAGACCTCCAAGTTATACTTCCGTTAGAGGTGTGTATGACTCGCACGAGCGGAAGATAACTCCCTACAATCCTCCTTACTATTCAGCCTCTAAACCTCCAAGTTATACTTTCGTTAGAGGTGCGTACGACTCGCACGAACGAAAGATAACTTCCTACAATACTGCTTACAATTCAGCCTCTAAACCTCCAAGTTATACTTTCGTTAGAGTTGCGTACGACTCGCACGAGCGGAAGATAACTTCCCCCAAACCTCCTTAAAACCTCCGAGTTATACATTCGTTAGAGGTGTGTATGATTCGCATGAGCGGAAGATAACTTCCAACAATCCTCCTTACTAGTCTGTCTCTATTCCTCCAAGTTATACTTTCGTTAGAGGTACGTACGACTCGCACGAGCGAAAGATAACTTCCCTCCAAACTTCCTTAAGAACTCCAAGTTATACTTTCGTTAGAGGTGTGTATGACTCGCACGATCGGAAGATAACTTCCTACAATCCTCCTTACTACTCTGCTTCAAATCCTCCAAGTTATACTTTCGTTAGAGGTGCGTACCACTCGCACGAGCGGAAGATAACTTTCTACAATCCTCCTTACTATTCAGCCTCTAAACCTCCAAGTTATACTTTCGTTAGAGGTGCGTACGACTCGCACGAGCGAAAGATAACTTGCCTCCAATCCTCCTTAAGACCTCCAAGTTATACTTCCGTTAGAGGTGTGTATGACTCGCACGAGCGGAAGATAACTCCCTACAATCCTCCTTACTATTCAGCCTCTAAACCTCCAAGTTATACTTTCGTTAGAGGTGCGTACGACTCGCACGAACGAAAGATAACTTCCTACAATACTGCTTACTATTCAGCCTCTAAACCTCCAAGTTATACTTTCGTTAGAGGTGCGTACGACTCGCACGAGCGGAAGATAACTTCCCCCAAACCTCCTTAAAACCTCCGAGTTATACATTCGTTAGAGGTGTGTATGATTCGCATGAGCGGAAGATAACTTCCAACAATCCTCCTTACTACTCTGCTTCAAATCCTCCAAGTTATACTTTCGTTAGAGGTGCGTACCACTCGCACGAGCGGAAGATAACTTTCTACAATCCTCCTTACTATTCAGCCTCTAAACCTCCAAGTTATACTTTCGTTAGAGGTGCGTACGACTCGCACGAGCGGAAGATAACTTCCTACAATCCTCCTTACTATTCTGCCCCTAAGCCTCCAAGTTATACTTTCGTTAGAGGTGCGTACGACTCGCACGAACGAAAGATAACTTCATACAATTCTCCTTACTATTCTGCCCCTAAGCCTCCAAGTTATACTTTCGTTAGAGGTGCGTACGACTCGCACGAACGAAAGATAACTTCATACAATTCTCCTTACTATTCTGCCCCTAAGCCTCCAAGTTATACTTTCGTTAGAGGTGCGTACGACTCGCACGATCGGAAGATAACTTCCTACAATCCTCCTTACTATTCTGCCCCAAAACCTCCAAGTTATACTTTCGTTAGAGGTGCGTACCACTCGCACGAGCGGAAGATAACTTTCTACAATCCTCCTTACTATTCAGCCTCTAAACCTCCAAGTTATACTTTCGTTAGAGGTGCGTACAACTCGCACGAGCGAAAGATAACTTCCTACAATCCTCCTTAAGATCTCCAAGTTATACTTTCGTTAGAGGTGCGTACGACTCGCATGAGCGGAAGATAACTTCCTACAATCCTCCTTACTATTCTGCCCCAAAACCTCCAAGTTATACTTTCGTTAGAGGTGCGTACGACTCGCATGAGCGGAAGATAACTTCCTACAATCCTCCTTACTAGTCTGTCTCTATTCCTCCAAGTTATACTTTCGTTAGAGGTGCGTACAACTCGCACGAGCGAAAGATAACTTCCTACAATCCTCCTTACTATTCAGCCTCTAAAACTCCAAGTTATACTTTCTTTAGAGGTGCGTACGACTCGCATGAGCGGAAGATAACTTCCCTCCAAACTTCCTTAAGAACTCCAAGTTATACTTTCGTTAGAGGTGTGTATGACTCGCACGATCGGAAGATAACTTCCTACAATCCTCCTTACTACTCTGCTTCAAATCCTCCAAGTTATACTTTCGTTAGAGGTGCGTACCACTCGCACGAGCGGAAGATAACTTTCTACAATCCTCCTTACTATTTAGCCTCTAAACCTCCAAGTTATACTTTCGTTAGAGGTGCGTACGACTCGCACGAGCGAAAGATAACTTGCCTCCAATCCTCCTTAAGACCTCCAAGTTATACTTCCGTTAGAGGTGTGTATGACTCGCACGAGCGGAAGATAACTTCCAACAATCCTCCTTACTAGTCTGTCTCTATTCCTCCAAGTTATACTTTCGTTAGAGGTACGTACGACTCGCACGAGCGAAAGATAACTTCCCTCCAAACTTCCTTAAGAACTCCAAGTTATACTTTCGTTAGAGGTGTGTATGACTCGCACGAGCGGAAGATAACTTCCAACAATCCTCCTTACTAGTCTGTCTCTATTCCTCCAAGTTATACTTTCGTTAGAGGTACGTACGACTCGCACGAGCGAAAGATAACTTCCCTCCAAACTTCCTTAAGAACTCCAAGTTATACTTTCGTTAGAGGTGTGTATGACTCGCACGATCGGAAGATAACTTCCTACAATCCTCCTTACTACTCTGCTTCAAATCCTCCAAGTTATACTTTCGTTAGAGGTGCGTACCACTCGCACGAGCGGAAGATAACTTTCTACAATCCTCCTTACTATTCAGCCTCTAAACCTCCAAGTTATACTTTCGTTAGAGGTGCGTACGACTCGCACGAGCGAAAGATAACATGCCTCCAATCCTCCTTAAGACCTCCAAGTTATACTTCCGTTAGAGGTGTGTATGACTCGCACGAGCGGAAGATAACTCCCTACAATCCTCCTTACTATTCAGCCTCTAAACCTCCAAGTTATACTTTCGTTAGAGGTGCGTACGACTCGCACGATCGGAAGATAACTTCCTACAATCCTCCTTACTATTCTGCCCCAAAACCTCCAAGTTATACTTTCGTTAGAGGTGCGTACGACTCGCACGAGCGGAAGATAACTTCCTACAATCCTCCTTAAGATCTCCAAGTTATACTTTCGTTAGAGGTGCGTACGACTCGCATGAGCGGAAGATAACTTCCTACAATCCTCCTTACTATTCTGCCCCAAAACCTCCAAGTTATACTTTCGTTAGAGGTGCGTACGACTCGCATGAGCGGAAGATAACTTCCTACAATCCTCCTTACTAGTCTGTCTCTATTCCTCCAAGTTACACTTTCGTTAGAGGTGCGTACAACTCGCACGAGCGAAAGATAACTTCCTACAATCCTCCTTAAGATCTCCAAGTTATACTTACGTTAGAGGTGCGTACGACTCGCACGAGCGGAAGATAACTTCCTACAATCCTCCTTACTAGTCTGTCTCTATTCCTCCAAGTTATACTTTCGTTAGAGGTGCGTACAACTCGCACGAGCGAAAGATAACTTCCTACAATCCTCCTTAAGATCTCCAAGTTATACTTTCGTTAGAGGTGCGTACGACTCGCATGAGCGGAAGATAACTTCCTACAATCCTCCTTACTATTCTGCCCCAAAACCTCCAAGTTATACTTTCGTTAGAGGTGCGTACGACTCGCACGAGCGAAAGATAACTTCCCCCAAACCTCCTTAAAACCTCCAAGTTATAATTTCGTTAGAGGTGTGTATGACTCACACGAGCGGAAGATAACTTCCTCCAATCCTCCTTATTATTCTGCCCCAAAACCTCCAAGTTATACTTTCGTTAGAGGTGCGTACGACTCGCACGAGCGAAAGATAACTTCCTACTATTCTCCTTACTATTCTGCCCCTAAGCCTCCAAGTTATACTTTCGTTAGAGATGCGTACGGCTCGCACGAGCGAAAGATAACTTCCCCCAAACCTCCTTAAAACCTCCAAGTTATAATTTCGTTAGAGGTGTGTATGACTCACACGAGCGGAAGATAACTTCCTACTATTCTCCTTACTATTCTGCCACTAAGCCTCCAAGTTATACTTTCGTTAGAGGTGCGTACGACTCGCACGAGCGGAAGATAACTTCCCCCAAACCTCCTTAAAACCTCCGAGTTATACTTTCGTTAGAGGTGTGTATGATTCGCATGAGCGGAAGATAACTTCATACAATTCTCCTTACTATTCTGCCCCTAAGCCTCCAAGTTATACTTTCGTTAGAGGTGCGTACGACTCGCACGAGCGAAAGATAACTTCCTACAATCCTCCTTAAGACCTCCAAGTTATACTTTCGTTAGAGTCTTGTATGACTCGCACGATCGGAAGATAACTTCCTACAATCCTCCTTACTATTCTGCCCTAAAACCTCCAAGTTATACTTTCGTTAGAGGTGCGTACGACTCGCACGAGCGAAAGATAACTTCCTACAATCCTCCTTAAGACCTCCAAGTTATACTTTCGTTAGAGTCTTGTATGACTCGCACGATCGGAAGATAACTTCCTACAATCCTCCTTACTATTCTGCCTCAAATCCTCCAAGTTATACTTTCGTTAGAGGTGCGTACGACTCGCACGAGCGAAAGATAACTTGCCTCCAATCCTTGTTATTATTCTGCCCCAAAACCTCCAAGTTATACTTTCGTTAGAGGTGCGTACGACTCGCACGAGCGAAAGATAACTTGCCTCCAATCCTCGTTAAGACCTCCAAGTTATACTTTCGTTAGAGGTGCGTACGACTCGCATGAGCGGAAGATAACTTCCTACAATCCTACTTACTATTCCGCCCCAAAACCTCCAAGTTATACTTTCGTTAGAGGTGCGTACGACTCGCACGAGCGAAAGATAACTTGCCTCCAATCCTCCTTAAGAACTCCAAGTTATACTTTCGTTAGAGGTGTGTATGATTCGCATGAGCGGAAGATAACTTCCTACAATTCTCCTTACTATTCTGCCCCTAAGCCTCCAAGTTATACTTTCGTTAGAGGTGCGTACGACTCGCATGAGCGGAAGATAACTTCCTACAATCCTCCTTACTATTCCGCCCCAAAACCTCCAAGTTATACTTTCGTTAGAGGTGCGTACGACTCGCACGAGCGAAAGATAACTTGCCTCCAATCCTCCTTAAGACCTCCAAGTTATACTTTCGTTAGAGGTGTGTATGACTCGCACGATCGGAAGATAACTTCCTACAATCCTCCTTACTATACTGCCTCAAATCCTCCAAGTTATACTTTCGTTAGAGGTGCGTACGACTCGCACGAGCGGAAGATATCTTCCTACAAACCTCTTTACTATTCTACCCCTAAGCCTCCAAGTTATACTTTCGTTAGAGGTGCTAATGACTCTCATGAGCGGAAGATAACCTCCTACAATCCTCCTTACTATTCTGCCCAAAAACCTCCAAGTTATACTTTCGTTAGAGGTGCGTACGACTCGCACGAGCGAAAGATAACTTGCCTACAATCCTCCTTACTAGTCTGTCTCTATTCCTCCAAGTTATACTTTCGTTAGAGGTGCGTACAACTCGCACGAGCGAAAGATAACTTCCTACAATCCTCCTTAAGATCTCCAAGTTATACTTACGTTAGAGGTGCGTACGACTCGCACGAGCGGAAGATAACTTCCTACAATCCTCCTTACTAGTCTGTCTCTATTCCTCCAAGTTATACTTTCGTTAGAGGTGCGTACAACTCGCACGAGCGAAAGATAACTTCCTACAATCCTCCTTAAGATCTCCAAGTTATACTTTCGTTAGAGGTGCGTACGACTCGCATGAGCGGAAGATAACTTCCTACAATCCTCCTTACTATTCTGCCCCAAAACCTCCAAGTTATACTTTCGTTAGAGGTGCGTACGACTCGCACGAGCGAAAGATAACTTCCCCCAAACCTCCTTAAAACCTCCAAGTTATAATTTCGTTAGAGGTGTGTATGACTCACACGAGCGGAAGATAACTTCCTCCAATCCTCCTTATTATTCTGCCCCAAAACCTCCAAGTTATACTTTCGTTAGAGGTGCGTACGACTCGCACGAGCGAAAGATAACTTCCTACTATTCTCCTTACTATTCTGCCCCTAAGCCTCCAAGTTATACTTTCGTTAGAGGTGCGTACGGCTCGCACGAGCGAAAGATAACTTCCCCCAAACCTCCTTAAAACCTCCAAGTTTTAATTTCGTTAGAGGTGTGTATGACTCACACGAGCGGAAGATAACTTCCTACTATTCTCCTTACTATTCTGCCACTAAGCCTCCAAGTTATACTTTCGTTAGAGGTGCGTACGACTCGCACGAGCGAAAGATAACTTCCCTTCAAACATCCTTAAGAACTCCAAGTTATACTTTCGTTAGAGGTATGTATGATTCGCATGAGCGGAAGATAACTTCCTACAATTCTGCTTACTATTCTGCCCCTAAGCCTCCAAGTTATACTTTCGTTAGAGGTGCGTACGACTCGCACGAGCGGAAGATATCTTCCTACAAACCTCTTTACTATTCTACCCCTAAGCCTCCAAGTTATACTTTCGTTAGAGGTGCTAATGACTCTCATGAGCGGAAGATAACCTCCTACAATCCTCCTTACTATTCTGCCCCAAAACCTCCAAGTTATACTTTCGTTAGAGGTGCGTACGACTCGCACGAGCGAAAGATAACTTGCCTACAATCCTCCTTACTATTCAGCCTCTAAACCTCCAAGTTATACTTTTGTTAGAGGTGCGTACGACTCGCACGAACGAAAGATAACTTCATACAATTCTCCTTACTATTCTGCCCCTAAGCCTCCAAGTTATACTTTCGTTAGAGGTGCGTACGACTCGCACGAGCGAAAGATAACTTCCTACAATCCTCCTTAAGACCTCCAAGTTATACTTTCGTTAGAGTCTTGTATGACTCGCACGATCGGAAGATAACTTCCTATAATCCTCCTTACTATTCAGCCCCAAAACCTCCAAGTTATACTTTCGTTAGAGTCTTGTATGACTCGCACGAGCGGAAGATAACTTCCTACAATCCTCCTTACTATTCTGCCCCAAAACCTCCAAGTTATACTTTTGTTATAGGTGCGTACAACTCGCACGAGCGAAAGATAACTTCCTACAATTCTCCTTACTATTCTGCCCCTAAGCCTCCAAGTTATACTTTCGTTAGAGGTGTGTACGACTCGCACGAACGAAAGATAACTTCATACAATTCTCCTTACTATTCTGCCCCTAAGCCTCCAAGTTATACTTTCGTTAGAGGTGCGTACGACTCGCACGAGCGAAAGATAACTTCCTACAATCCTCCTTAAGACCTCCAAGTTATACTTTCGTTAGAGTCTTGTATGACTCGCACGATCGGAAGATAACTTCCTACAATCCTCCTTACTATTCTGCCCTAAAACCTCCAAGTTATACTTTCGTTAGAGGTGCGTACGACTCGCACGAGCGAAAGATAACTTCCTACAATCCTCCTTAAGACCTCCAAGTTATACTTTCGTTAGAGTCTTGTATGACTCGCACGATCGGAAGATAACTTCCTACAATCCTCCTTACTATTCTGCCTCAAATCCTCCAAGTTATACTTTCGTTAGAGGTGCGTACGACTCGCACGAGCGAAAGATAACTTGCCTCCAATCCTCGTTATTATTCTGCCCCAAAACCTCCAAGTTATACTTTCGTTAGAGGTGCGTACGACTCGCACGAGCGAAAGATAACTTGCCTCCAATCCTCGTTAAGACCTCCAAGTTATACTTTCGTTAGAGGTGCGTACGACTCGCATGAGCGGAAGATAACTTCCTACAATCCTACTTACTATTCCGCCCCAAAACCTCCAAGTTATACTTTCGTTAGAGGTGCGTACGACTCGCACGAGCGAAAGATAACTTGCCTCCAATCCTCCTTAAGAACTCCAAGTTATACTTTCGTTAGAGGTGTGTATGATTCGCATGAGCGGAAGATAACTTCCTACAATTCTCCTTACTATTCTGCCCCTAAGCCTCCAAGTTATACTTTCGTTAGAGGTGCGTACGACTCGCATGAGCGGAAGATAACTTCCTACAATCCTCCTTACTATTCCGCCCCAAAACCTCCAAGTTATACTTTCGTTAGAGGTGCGTACGACTCGCACGAGCGAAAGATAACTTGCCTCCAATCCTCCTTAAGACCTCCAAGTTATACTTTCGTTAGAGGTGTGTATGACTCGCACGATCGGAAGATAACTTCCTACAATCCTCCTTACTACTCTGCTTCAAATCCTCCAAGTTATACTTTCGTTAGAGGTGCGTACCACTCGCACGAGCGGAAGATAACTTTCTACAATCCTCCTTACTATTCAGCCTCTAAACCTCCAAGTTATACTTTCGTTAGAGGTGCGTACGACTCGCACGAGCGAAAGATAACTTGCCTCCAATCCTCCTTAAGACCTCCAAGTTATACTTCCGTTAGAGGTGTGTATGACTCGCACGAGCGGAAGATAACTCCCTACAATCCTCCTTACTATTCAGCCTCTAAACCTCCAAGTTATACTTTCGTTAGAGGTGCGTACGACTCTCACGATCGGAAGATAACTTCCTACAATCCTCCTTACTATTCTGCCCCAAAACCTCCAAGTTATACTTTCGTTAGAGGTGCGTACGACTCGCACGAGCGGAAGATAACTTCCTACAATCCTCCTTAAGATCTCCAAGTTATACTTTCGTTAGAGGTGCGTACGACTCGCATGAGCGGAAGATAACTTCCTACAATCCTCCTTACTATTCTGCCCCAAAACCTCCAAGTTATACTTTCGTTAGAGGTGCGTACGACTCGCATGAGCGGAAGATAACTTCCTACAATCCTCCTTACTAGTCTGTCTCTATTCCTCCAAGTTATACTTTCGTTAGAGGTGCGTACAACTCGCACGAGCGAAAGATAACTTCCTACAATCCTCCTTAAGATCTCCAAGTTATACTTACGTTAGAGGTGCGTACGACTCGCACGAGCGGAAGATAACTTCCTACAATCCTCCTTACTAGTCTGTCTCTATTCCTCCAAGTTATACTTTCGTTAGAGGTGCGTACAACTCGCACGAGCGAAAGATAACTTCCTACAATCCTCCTTAAGATCTCCAAGTTATACTTTCGTTAGAGGTGCGTACGACTCGCATGAGCGGAAGATAACTTCCTACAATTCTGCTTACTATTCTGCCCCTAAGCCTCCAAGTTATACTTTCGTTAGAGGTGCGTACGACTCGCACGAGCGGAAGATATCTTCCTACAAACCTCTTTACTATTCTACCCCTAAGCCTCCAAGTTATACTTTCGTTAGAGGTGCTAATGACTCTCATGAGCGGAAGATAACCTCCTACAATCCTCCTTACTATTCTGCCCCAAAACCTCCAAGTTATACTTTCGTTAGAGGTGCGTACGACTCGCACGAGCGAAAGATAACTTGCCTACAATCCTCCTTACTATTCAGCCTCTAAACCTCCAAGTTATACTTTTGTTAGAGGTGCGTACGACTCGCACGAACGAAAGATAACTTCATACAATTCTCCTTACTATTCTGCCCCTAAGCCTCCAAGTTATACTTTCGTTAGAGGTGCGTACGACTCGCACGAGCGAAAGATAACTTCCTACAATCCTCCTTAAGACCTCCAAGTTATACTTTCGTTAGAGTCTTGTATGACTCGCACGATCGGAAGATAACTTCCTATAATCCTCCTTACTATTCAGCCCCAAAACCTCCAAGTTATACTTTCGTTAGAGTCTTGTATGACTCGCACGAGCGGAAGATAACTTCCTACAATCCTCCTTACTATTCTGCCCCAAAACCTCCAAGTTATACTTTTGTTATAGGTGCGTACAACTCGCACGAGCGAAAGATAACTTCCTACAATTCTCCTTACTATTCTGCCCCTAAGCCTCCAAGTTATACTTTCGTTAGAGGTGTGTACGACTCGCACGAACGAAAGATAACTTCATACAATTCTCCTTACTATTCTGCCCCTAAGCCTCCAAGTTATACTTTCGTTAGAGTCTTGTATGACTCGCACGATCGGAAGATAACTTCCTACAATCCTCCTTACTATTCTGCCCCAAAACCACCAAGTTATACCTTCGTTAGAGGTGCGTACGACTCGCACGAGCGAAAGATAACTTGCCTCCAATCCTCCTTATTATTCTGCCCCAAAACCTCCAAGTTATACTTACGTTAGAGATGCGTACGACTCGCACGAGCGAAAGATAACTTCCCTCCAAACCTCCTTAAGAACTCCAAGTTATACTTTCGTTAGACGTGTGTGTGATTCGCATGAGCGGAAGATAACTTCCTACAATTCTCCTTACTATTCTGCCCCAAAACCTCCAAGTTATACTTTCGTTAGAGGTGCGAATGACTCGCATGAGCGAAAGATAACTTCCTACAATTCTGCTTACTATTCTGCCTCTAAGCCTCCAAGTTATACTTTCGTAAGAGGTGCGTACGACTCGCACGAGCGAAAGATAACTTGCCTCCAATCCTCCTTAAGACCTCCAAGTTATACTTCCGTTAGAGGTGTGTATGACTCGCACGAGCGGAAGATAACTCCCTACAATCCTCCTTACTATTCAGCCTCTAAACCTCCAAGTTATACTTTCGTTAGAGGTGCGTACGACTCGCACGAACGAAAGATAACTTCCTACAATACTGCTTACTATTCAGCCTCTAAACCTCCAAGTTATACTTTCGTTAGAGGTGCGTACGACTCGCACGAGCGGAAGATAACTTCCCCCAAACCTCCTTAAAACCTCCGAGTTATACATTCGTTAGAGGTGTGTATGATTCGCATGAGCGGAAGATAACTTCCAACAATCCTCCTTACTAGTCTGTCTCTATTCCTCCAAGTTATACTTTCGTTAGAGGTACGTACGACTCGCACGAGCGAAAGATAACTTCCCTCCAAACTTCCTTAAGAACTCCAAGTTATACTTTTTCGTTAGAGGTGTGTATGACTCGCACGATCGGAAGATAACTTCCTACAATCCTCCTTACTACTCTGCTTCAAATCCTCCAAGTTATACTTTCGTTAGAGGTGCGTACCACTCGCACGAGCGGAAGATAACTTTCTACAATCCTCCTTACTATTCAGCCTCTAAACCTCCAAGTTATACTTTCGTTAGAGGTGCGTACGACTCGCACGAGCGAAAGATAACTTGCCTCCAATCCTCCTTAAGACCTCCAAGTTATACTTCCGTTAGAGGTGTGTATGACTCGCACGAGCGGAAGATAACTCCCTACAATCCTCCTTACTATTCAGCCTCTAAACCTCCAAGTTATACTTTCGTTAGAGGTGCGTACGACTCTCACTATCGGAAGATAACTTCCTACAATCCTCCTTACTATTCTGCCCCAAAACCTCCAAGTTATACTTTCGTTAGAGGTGCGTACGACTCGCACGAGCGGAAGATAACTTCCTACAATCCTCCTTAAGATCTCCAAGTTATACTTTCGTTAGAGGTGCGTACGACTCGCATGAGCGGAAGATAACTTCCTACAATCCTCCTTACTATTCTGCCCCAAAACCTCCAAGTTATACTTTCGTTAGAGGTGCGTACGACTCGCATGAGCGGAAGATAACTTCCTACAATCCTCCTTACTAGTCTGTCTCTATTCCTCCAAGTTATACTTTCGTTAGAGGTGCGTACAACTCGCACGAGCGAAAGATAACTTCCTACAATCCTCCTTAAGATCTCCAAGTTATACTTACGTTAGAGGTGCGTACGACTCGCACGAGCGGAAGATAACTTCCTACAATCCTCCTTACTGGTCTGTCTCTATTCCTCCAAGTTATACTTTCGTTAGAGGTGCGTACAACTCGCACGAGCGAAAGATAACTTCCTACAATCCTCCTTAAGATCTCCAAGTTATACTTTCGTTAGAGGTGCGTACGACTCGCATGAGCGGAAGATAACTTCCTACAATCCTCCTTACTATTCTGCCCCAAAACCTCCAAGTTATAATTTCGTTAGAGGTGCGTACGACTCGCACGAGCGAAAGATAACTTCCCCCAAACCTCCTTAAAACCTCCAAGTTATAATTTCGTTAGAGGTGTGTATGACTCACACGAGCGGAAGATAACTTCCTCCAATCCTCCTTATTATTCTGCCCCAAAACCTCCAAGTTATACTTTCGTTAGAGGTGCGTACGACTCGCACGAGCGAAAGATAACTTCCTACTATTCTCCTTACTATTCTGCCCCTAAGCCTCCAAGTTATACTTTCGTTAGAGGTGCGTACGGCTCGCACGAGCGAAAGATAACTTCCCCCAAACCTCCTTAAAACCTCCAAGTTATAATTTCGTTAGAGGTGTGTATGACTCACACGAGCGGAAGATAACTTCCTACTATTCTCCTTACTATTCTGCCACTAAGCCTCCAAGTTATACTTTCGTTAGAGGTGCGTACGACTCGCACGAGCGAAAGATAACTTCCCTTCAAACATCCTTAAGAACTCCAAGTTATACTTTCGTTAGAGGTGTGTATGATTCGCATGAGCGGAAGATAACTTCCTACAATTCTGCTTACTATTCTGCCCCTAAGCCTCCAAGTTATACTTTCGTTAGAGGTGCGTACGACTCGCACGAGCGGAAGATATCTTCCTACAAACCTCTTTACTATTCTACCCCTAAGCCTCCAAGTTATACTTTCGTTAGAGGTGCTAATGACTCTCATGAGCGGAAGATAACCTCCTACAATCCTCCTTACTATTCTGCCCCAAAACCTCCAAGTTATACTTTCGTTAGAGGTGCGTACGACTCGCACGAGCGAAAGATAACTTGCCTACAATCCTCCTTACTAGTCTGTCTCTATTCCTCCAAGTTATACTTTCGTTAGAGGTGCGTACAACTCGCACGAGCGAAAGATAACTTCCTACAATCCTCCTTAAGATCTCCAAGTTATACTTACGTTAGAGGTGCGTACGACTCGCACGAGCGGAAGATAACTTCCTACAATCCTCCTTACTAGTCTGTCTCTATTCCTCCAAGTTATACTTTCGTTAGAGGTGCGTACAACTCGCACGAGCGAAAGATAACTTCCTACAATCCTCCTTAAGATCTCCAAGTTATACTTTCGTTAGAGGTGCGTACGACTCGCATGAGCGGAAGATAACTTCCTACAATCCTCCTTACTATTCTGCCCCAAAACCTCCAAGTTATACTTTCGTTAGAGGTGCGTACGACTCGCACGAGCGAAAGATAACTTCCCCCAAACCTCCTTAAAACCTCCAAGTTATAATTTCGTTAGAGGTGTGTATGACTCACACGAGCGGAAGATAACTTCCTCCAATCCTCCTTATTATTCTGCCCCAAAACCTCCAAGTTATACTTTCGTTAGAGGTGCGTACGACTCGCACGAGCGAAAGATAACTTCCTACTATTCTCCTTACTATTCTGCCCCTAAGCCTCCAAGTTATACTTTCGTTAGAGGTGCGTACGGCTCGCACGAGCGAAAGATAACTTCCCCCAAACCTCCTTAAAACCGCCAAGTTATAATTTCGTTAGAGGTGTGTATGACTCACACGAGCGGAAGATAACTTCCTACTATTCTCCTTACTATTCTGCCACTAAGCCTCCAAGTTATACTTTCGTTAGAGGTGCGTACGACTCGCACGAGCGAAAGATAACTTCCCTTCAAACATCCTTAAGAACTCCAAGTTATACTTTCGTTAGAGGTGTGTATGATTCGCATGAGCGGAAGATAACTTCCTACAATTCTGCTTACTATTCTGCCCCTAAGCCTCCAAGTTATACTTTCGTTAGAGGTGCGTACGACTCGCACGAGCGGAAGATATCTTCCTACAAACCTCTTTACTATTCTACCCCTAAGCCTCCAAGTTATACTTTCGTTAGAGGTGCTAATGACTCTCATGAGCGGAAGATAACCTCCTACAATCCTCCTTACTATTCTGCCCCAAAACCTCCAAGTTATACTTTCGTTAGAGGTGCGTACGACTCGCACGAGCGAAAGATAACTTGCCTACAATCCTCCTTACTATTCAGCCTCTAAACCTCCAAGTTATACTTTTGTTAGAGGTGCGTACGACTCGCACGAACGAAAGATAACTTCATACAATTCTCCTTACTATTCTGCCCCTAAGCCTCCAAGTTATACTTTCGTTAGAGGTGCGTACGACTCGCACGAGCGAAAGATAACTTCCTACAATCCTCCTTAAGACCTCCAAGTTATACTTTCGTTAGAGTCTTGTATGACTCGCACGATCGGAAGATAACTTCCTATAATCCTCCTTACTATTCAGCCCCAAAACCTCCAAGTTATACTTTCGTTAGAGTCTTGTATGACTCGCACGAGCGGAAGATAACTTCCTACTATTCTCCTTACTATTCTGCCACTAAGCCTCCAAGTTATACTTTCGTTAGAGGTGCGTACGACTCGCACGAGCGGAAGATAACTTCCCCCAAACCTCCTTAAAACCTCCGAGTTATACTTTCGTTAGAGGTGTGTATGATTCGCATGAGCGGAAGATAACTTCATACAATTCTCCTTACTATTCTGCCCCTAAGCCTCCAAGTTATACTTTCGTTAGAGGTGCGTACGACTCGCACGAGCGAAAGATAACTTCCTACAATCCTCCTTAAGACCTCCAAGTTATACTTTCGTTAGAGTCTTGTATGACTCGCACGATCGGAAGATAACTTCCTACAATCCTCCTTACTATTCTGCCCCAAAGCCTCCAAGTTATACTTTCGTTAGAGGTGCGTACGACTCGCACGAGCGAAAGATAACTTCCTACAATCCTCCTTAAGACCTCCAAGTTATACTTTCGTTAGAGTCTTGTATGACTCGCACGATCGGAAGATAACTTCCTACAATCCTCCTTACTATTCTGCCTCAAATCCTCCAAGTTATACTTTCGTTAGAGGTGCGTACGACTCGCACGAGCGAAAGATAACTTGCCTCCAATCCTCGTTATTATTCTGCCCCAAAACCTCCAAGTTATACTTTCGTTAGAGGTGCGTACGACTCGCACGAGCGAAAGATAACTTGCCTCCAATCCTCCTTAAGACCTCCAAGTTATACTTTCGTTAGAGGTGCGTACGACTCGCATGAGCGGAAGATAACTTCCTACAATCCTACTTACTATTCCGCCCCAAAACCTCCAAGTTATACTTTCGTTAGAGGTGCGTACGACTCGCACGAGCGAAAGATAACTTGCCTCCAATCCTCCTTAAGAACTCCAAGTTATACTTTCGTTAGAGGTGTGTATGATTCGCATGAGCGGAAGATAACTTCCTACAATTCTCCTTACTATTCTGCCCCTAAGCCTCCAAGTTATACTTTCGTTAGAGGTGCGTACGACTCGCATGAGCGGAAGATAACTTCCTACAATCCTCCTTACTATTCCGCCCCAAAACCTCCAAGTTATACTTTCGTTAGAGGTGCGTACGACTCGCACGAGCGAAAGATAACTTGCCTCCAATCCTCCTTAAGACCTCCAAGTTATACTTTCGTTAGAGGTGTGTATGACTCGCACGATCGGAAGATAACTTCCTACAATCCTCCTTACTATACTGCCTCAAATCCTCCAAGTTATACTTTCGTTAGAGGTGCGTACGACTCGCACGAGCGGAAGATAACTTCCTACAATCCTCCTTACTATTCTGCCTCAAATCCTCCAAGTTATACTTTCGTTAGAGGTGCGTACGACTCGCACGAGCGGAAGATAACTTCCTACAATCCTCCTTACTATTCAGCCTCTAAACCTCCAAGTTATACTTTCGTTAGAGGTGCGTACGACTCGCACGAACGAAAGATAACTTCCTACAATCCTCCTTATTTTTCAGCCTCTAAAACTCCAAGTTATACTTTCGTTAGATGTGCGTACGACTCGCATGAGCGGAAGATAACTTCCTACAATCCTCCTTACTATTCTGCCCCAAAACCACCAAGTTATACCTTCGTTAGAGGTGCGTACGACTCGCACGAGCGAAAGATAACTTGCCTCCAATCCTCCTTATTATTCTGCCCCAAAACCTCCAAGTTATACTTACGTTAGAGATGCGTACGACTCGCACGAGCGAAAGATAACTTCCCTCCAAACCTCCTTAAGAACTCCAAGTTATACTTTCGTTAGACGTGTGTGTGATTCGCATGAGCGGAAGATAACTTCCTACAATTCTCCTTACTATTCTGCCCCAAAACCTCCAAGTTATACTTTCGTTAGAGGTGCGTACGACTCGCATGAGCGGAAGATAACTTCCTACAATCCTCCTTACTATTCTGCCCCAAAACCTCCAAGTTATACTTTCGTTAGTGGTGCGTACGACTCGCACGAGCGAAAGATAACTTCCTACAATCCTCCTTACTAGTCTGTCTCTATTCCTCCAAGTTATACTTTCGTTAGAGGTGCGTAACACTCGCACGAGCGGAAGATAACTTCCTACAATCCTCCTTACTATTCTGCCCCAAAACCTCCAAGTTATACTTTCTTTAGAGGTGCGAATGACTCGCATGAGCGAAAGATAACTTCCTACAATTCTGCTTACTATTCTGCCTCTAAGCCTCCAAGTTATACTTTCGTAAGAGGTGCGTACGACTCGCACGAGCGAAAGATAACTTGCCTCCAATCCTCCTTAAGACCTCCAAGTTATACTTCCGTTAGAGGTGTGTATGACTCGCACGAGCGGAAGATAACTCCCTACAATCCTCCTTACTATTCAGCCTCTAAACCTCCAAGTTATACTTTCGTTAGAGGTGCGTACGACTCGCATGAGCGGAAGATAACTTCCTACAATCTTCCTTACTAGTCTGTCTCTATTCCTCCAAGTTATACTTTCGTTAGAGGTGCGTACAACTCGCACGAGCGAAAGATAACTTCCTACAATCCTCCTTAAGATCTCCAAGTTATACTTACGTTAGAGGTGCGTACGACTCGCACGAGCGGAAGATAACTTCCTACAATCCTCCTTACTAGTCTGTCTCTATTCCTCCAAGTTATACTTTCGTTAGAGGTGCGTACAACTCGCACGAGCGAAAGATAACTTCCTACAATCCTCCTTAAGATCTCCAAGTTATACTTTCGTTAGAGGTGCGTACGACTCGCATGAGCGGAAGATAACTTCCTACAATCCTCCTTACTATTCTGCCCCAAAACCTCCAAGTTATACTTTCGTTAGAGGTGCGTACGACTCGCACGAGCGAAAGATAACTTCCCCCAAACCTCCTTAAAACCTCCAAGTTATAATTTCGTTAGAGGTGTGTATGACTCACACGAGCGGAAGATAACTTCCTCCAATCCTCCTTATTATTCTGCCCCAAAACCTCCAAGTTATACTTTCGTTAGAGGTGCGTACGACTCGCACGAGCGAAAGATAACTTCCTACTATTCTCCTTACTATTCTGCCCCTAAGCCTCCAAGTTATACTTTCGTTAGAGGTGCGTACGGCTCGCACGAGCGAAAGATAACTTCCCCCAAACCTCCTTAAAACCTCCAAGTTATAATTTCGTTAGAGGTGTGTATGACTCACACGAGCGGAAGATAACTTCCTACTATTCTCCTTACTATTCTGCCACTAAGCCTCCAAGTTATACTTTCGTTAGAGGTGCGTACGACTCGCACGAGCGAAAGATAACTTCCCTTCAAACATCCTTAAGAACTCCAAGTTATACTTTCGTTAGAGGTGTGTATGATTCGCATGAGCGGAAGATAACTTCCTACAATTCTGCTTACTATTCTGCCCCTAAGCCTCCAAGTTATACTTTCGTTAGAGGTGCGTACGACTCGCACGAGCGGAAGATATCTTCCTACAAACCTCTTTACTATTCTACCCCTAAGCCTCCAAGTTATACTTTCGTTAGAGGTGCTAATGACTCTCATGAGCGGAAGATAACCTCCTACAATCCTCCTTACTATTCTGCCCCAAAACCTCCAAGTTATACTTTCGTTAGAGGTTCGTACGACTCGCACGAGCGAAAGATAACTTGCCTACAATCCTCCTTACTAGTCTGTCTCTATTCCTCCAAGTTATACTTTCGTTAGAGGTGCGTACAACTCGCACGAGCGAAAGATAACTTCCTACAATCCTCCTTAAGATCTCCAAGTTATACTTACGTTAGAGGTGCGTACGACTCGCACGAGCGGAAGATAACTTCCTACAATCCTCCTTACTAGTCTGTCTCTATTCCTCCAAGTTATACTTTCGTTAGAGGTGCGTACAACTCGCACGAGCGAAAGATAACTTCCCCCAAACCTCCTTAAAACCGCCAAGTTATAATTTCGTTAGAGGTGTGTATGACTCACACGAGCGGAAGATAACTTCCTACTATTCTCCTTACTATTCTGCCACTAAGCCTCCAAGTTATACTTTCGTTAGAGGTGCGTACGACTCGCACGAGCGAAAGATAACTTCCCTTCAAACATCCTTAAGAACTCCAAGTTATACTTTCGTTAGAGGTGTGTATGATTCGCATGAGCGGAAGATAACTTCCTACAATTCTGCTTACTATTCTGCCCCTAAGCCTCCAAGTTATACTTTCGTTAGAGGTGCGTACGACTCGCACGAGCGGAAGATATCTTCCTACAAACCTCTTTACTATTCTACCCCTAAGCCTCCAAGTTATACTTTCGTTAGAGGTGCTAATGACTCTCATGAGCGGAAGATAACCTCCTACAATCCTCCTTACTATTCTGCCCCAAAACCTCCAAGTTATACTTTCGTTAGAGGTGCGTACGACTCGCACGAGCGAAAGATAACTTGCCTACAATCCTCCTTACTATTCAGCCTCTAAACCTCCAAGTTATACTTTTGTTAGAGGTGCGTACGACTCGCACGAACGAAAGATAACTTCATACAATTCTCCTTACTATTCTGCCCCTAAGCCTCCAAGTTATACTTTCGTTAGAGGTGCGTACGACTCGCACGAGCGAAAGATAACTTCCTACAATCCTCCTTAAGACCTCCAAGTTATACTTTCGTTAGAGTCTTGTATGACTCGCACGATCGGAAGATAACTTCCTATAATCCTCCTTACTATTCAGCCCCAAAACCTCCAAGTTATACTTTCGTTAGAGTCTTGTATGACTCGCACGAGCGGAAGATAACTTCCTACTATTCTCCTTACTATTCTGCCACTAAGCCTCCAAGTTATACTTTCGTTAGAGGTGCGTACGACTCGCACGAGCGGAAGATAACTTCCCCCAAACCTCCTTAAAACCTCCGAGTTATACTTTCGTTAGAGGTGTGTATGATTCGCATGAGCGGAAGATAACTTCATACAATTCTCCTTACTATTCTGCCCCTAAGCCTCCAAGTTATACTTTCGTTAGAGGTGCGTACGACTCGCACGAGCGAAAGATAACTTCCTACAATCCTCCTTAAGACCTCCAAGTTATACTTTCGTTAGAGTCTTGTATGACTCGCACGATCGGAAGATAACTTCCTACAATCCTCCTTACTATTCTGCCCTAAAACCTCCAAGTTATACTTTCGTTAGAGGTGCGTACGACTCGCACGAGCGAAAGATAACTTCCTACAATCCTCCTTAAGACCTCCAAGTTATACTTTCGTTAGAGTCTTGTATGACTCGCACGATCGGAAGATAACTTCCTACAATCCTCCTTACTATTCTGCCTCAAATCCTCCAAGTTATACTTTCGTTAGAGGTGCGTACGACTCGCACGAGCGAAAGATAACTTGCCTCCAATCCTCGTTATTATTCTGCCCCAAAACCTCCAAGTTATACTTTCGTTAGAGGTGCGTACGACTCGCACGAGCGAAAGATAACTTGCCTCCAATCCTCGTTAAGACCTCCAAGTTATACTTTCGTTAGAGGTGCGTACGACTCGCATGAGCGAAAGATAACTTCCTACAATCCTACTTACTATTCCGCCCCAAAACCTCCAAGTTATACTTTCGTTAGAGGTGCGTACGACTCGCACGAGCGAAAGATAACTTGCCTCCAATCCTCCTTAAGACCTCCAAGTTATACTTTCGTTAGAGGTGTGTATGATTCGCATGAGCGGAAGATAACTTCCTACAATTCTCCTTACTATTCTGCCCCTAAGCCTCCAAGTTATACTTTCGTTAGAGGTGCGTACGACTCGCACGAGCGGAAGATAACTTCCTACAAACCTCCTTACTATTCCGCCCCAAAACCTCCAAGTTATACTTTCGTTAGAGGTGCGTACGACTCGCACGAGCGAAAGATAACTTGCCTCCAATCCTCCTTAAGACCTCCAAGTTATACTTTCGTTAGAGGTGTGTATGACTCGCACGATCGGAAGATAACTTCCTACAATCCTCCTTACTATACTGCCTCAAATCCTCCAAGTTATACTTTCGTTAGAGGTGCGTACGACTCGCACGAGCGGAAGATAACTTCCTACAATCCTCCTTACTATTCTGCCTCAAATCCTCCAAGTTATACTTTCGTTAGAGGTGCGTACGACTCGCACGAGCGGAAGATAACTTCCTACAATCCTCCTTACTATTCAGCCTCTAAACCTCCAAGTTATACTTTCGTTAGAGGTGCGTACGACTCGCACGAACGAAAGATAACTTCCTACAATCCTCCTTATTTTTCAGCCTCTAAAACTCCAAGTTATACTTTCGTTAGAGGTGCGTACGACTCGCATGAGCGGAAGATAACTTCCTACAATCCTCCTTACTATTCTGCCCCAAAACCACCAAGTTATACCTTCGTTAGAGGTGCGTACGACTCGCACGAGCGAAAGATAACTTGCCTCCAATCCTCCTTATTATTCTGCCCCAAAACCTCCAAGTTATACTTACGTTAGAGATGCGTACGACTCGCACGAGCGAAAGATAACTTCCCTCCAAACCTCCTTAAGAACTCCAAGTTATACTTTCGTTAGACGTGTGTGTGATTCGCATGAGCGGAAGATAACTTCCTACAATTCTCCTTACTATTCTGCCCCAAAACCTCCAAGTTATACTTTCGTTAGAGGTGCGTACGACTCGCATGAGCGGAAGATAACTTCCTACAATCCTCCTTACTATTCTGCCCCAAAACCTCCAAGTTATACTTTCGTTAGTGGTGCGTACGACTCGCACGAGCGAAAGATAACTTCCTACAATCCTCCTTACTAGTCTGTCTCTATTCCTCCAAGTTATACTTTCGTTAGAGGTGCGTAACACTCGCACGAGCGGAAGATAACTTCCTACAATCCTCCTTACTATTCTGCCCCAAAACCTCCAAGTTATACTTTCTTTAGAGGTGCGAATGACTCGCATGAGCGAAAGATAACTTCCTACAATTCTGCTTACTATTCTGCCTCTAAGCCTCCAAGTTATACTTTCGTAAGAGGTGCGTACGACTCGCACGAGCGAAAGATAACTTGCCTCCAATCCTCCTTAAGACCTCCAAGTTATACTTCCGTTAGAGGTGTGTATGACTCGCACGAGCGGAAGATAACTCCCTACAATCCTCCTTACTATTCAGCCTCTAAACCTCCAAGTTATACTTTCGTTAGAGGTGCGTACGACTCGCACGAACGAAAGATAACTTCCTACAATACTGCTTACTATTCAGCCTCTAAACCTCCAAGTTATACTTTCGTTAGAGTTGCGTACGACTCGCACGAGCGGAAGATAACTTCCCCCAAACCTCCTTAAAACCTCCGAGTTATACATTCGTTAGAGGTGTGTATGATTCGCATGAGCGGAAGATAACTTCCAACAATCCTCCTTACTAGTCTGTCTCTATTCCTCCAAGTTATACTTTCGTTAGAGGTACGTACGACTCGCACGAGCGAAAGATAACTTCCCTCCAAACTTCCTTAAGAACTCCAAGTTATACTTTCGTTAGAGGTGTGTATGACTCGCACGATCGGAAGATAACTTCCTACAATCCTCCTTACTACTCTGCTTCAAATCCTCCAAGTTATACTTTCGTTAGAGGTGCGTACCACTCGCACGAGCGGAAGATAACTTTCTACAATCCTCCTTACTATTCAGCCTCTAAACCTCCAAGTTATACTTTCGTTAGAGGTGCGTACGACTCGCACGAGCGAAAGATAACTTGCCTCCAATCCTCCTTAAGACCTCCAAGTTATACTTCCGTTAGAGGTGTGTATGACTCGCACGAGCGGAAGATAACTCCCTACAATCCTCCTTACTATTCAGCCTCTAAACCTCCAAGTTATACTTTCGTTAGAGGTGCGTACGACTCGCACGAACGAAAGATAACTTCCTACAATACTGCTTACTATTCAGCCTCTAAACCTCCAAGTTATACTTTCGTTAGAGGTGCGTACGACTCGCACGAGCGGAAGATAACTTCCCCCAAACCTCCTTAAAACCTCCGAGTTATACATTCGTTAGAGGTGTGTATGATTCGCATGAGCGGAAGATAACTTCCAACAATCCTCCTTACTACTCTGCTTCAAATCCTCCAAGTTATACTTTCGTTAGAGGTGCGTACCACTCGCATGAGCGGAAGATAACTTCCAACAATCCTCCTTACTAGTCTGTCTCTATTCCTCCAAGTTATACTTTCGTTAGAGGTACGTACGACTCGCACGAGCGAAAGATAACTTCCCTCCAAACTTCCTTAAGAACTCCAAGTTATACTTTCGTTAGAGGTGTGTATGACTCGCACGATCGGAAGATAACTTCCTACAATCCTCCTTACTACTCTGCTTCAAATCCTCCAAGTTATACTTTCGTTAGAGGTGCGTACCACTCGCACGAGCGGAAGATAACTTTCTACAATCCTCCTTACTATTCAGCCTCTAAACCTCCAAGTTATACTTTCGTTAGAGGTGCGTACGACTCGCACGAGCGAAAGATAACTTGCCTCCAATCCTCCTTAAGACCTCCAAGTTATACTTCCGTTAGAGGTGTGTATGACTCGCACGAGCGGAAGATAACTCCCTACAATCCTCCTTACTATTCAGCCTCTAAACCTCCAAGTTATACTTTCGTTAGAGGTGCGTACGACTCGCACGAACGAAAGATAACTTCCTACAATACTGCTTACTATTCAGCCTCTAAACCTCCAAGTTATACTTTCGTTAGAGGTGCGTACGACTCGCACGAGCGGAAGATAACTTCCAACAATCCTCCTTACTACTCTGCTTCAAATCCTCCAAGTTATACTTTCGTTAGAGGTGCGTACCACTCGCACGAGCGGAAGATAACTTTCTACAATCCTCCTTACTATTCAGCCTCTAAACCTCCAAGTTATACTTTCGTTAGAGGTGCGTACGACTCGCACGAGCGGAAGATAACTTCCTACAATCCTCCTTACTATTCTGCCCCTAAGCCTCCAAGTTATACTTTCGTTAGAGGTGCGTACGACTCGCACGAACGAAAGATAACTTCATACAATTATCCTTACTATTCTGCCCCTAAGCCTCCAAGTTATACTTTCGTTAGAGGTGCGTACGACTCGCACGAACGAAAGATAACTTCATACAATTCTCCTTACTATTCTGCCCCTAAGCCTCCAAGTTATACTTTCGTTAGAGGTGCGTACGACTCGCACGATCGGAAGATAACTTCCTACAATCCTCCTTACTATTCTGCCCCAAAACCTCCAAGTTATACTTTCGTTAGAGGTGCGTACGACTCGCACGAGCGAAAGATAACTTGCCTACAATCCTCCTTACTATTCAGCCTCTAAACCTCCAAGTTATACTTTCGTTAGAGTCTTGTATGACTCGCACGAGCGGAAGATAACTTCCTACAATCCTCCTTACTATTCTGCCCCAAAACCTCCAAGTTATACTTTTGTTATAGGTGCGTACAACTCGCACGAGCGAAAGATAACTTCCTACAATTCTCCTTACTATTCTGCCCCTAAGCCTCCAAGTTATACTTTCGTTAGAGGTGCGTACGACTCGCACGAGCGGAAGATAACTTCCTACAATCCTCCTTACTAGTCTGTCTCTATTCCTCCAAGTTATACTTTCGTTAGAGGTGCGTACAACTCGCACGAGCGAAAGATAACTTCCTACAATCCTCCTTAAGATCTCCAAGTTATACTTTCGTTAGAGGTGCGTACGACTCGCATGAGCGGAAGATAACTTCCTACAATCCTCCTTACTATTCTGCCTCAAATCCTCCAAGTTATACTTTCGTTAGAGGTGCGTACGACTCGCACGAGCGGAAGATAACTTCCTACAATCCTCCTTACTATTCAGCCTCTAAAACTCCAAGTTATACTTTCGTTAGAGGTGCGTACCACTCGCACGAGCGGAAGATAACTTTCTACAATCCTCCTTACTATTCAGCCTCTAAACCTCCAAGTTATACTTTCGTTAGAGGTGCGTACGACTCGCACGAGCGAAAGATAACTTGCCTCCAATCCTCCTTAAGACCTCCAAGTTATACTTCCGTTAGAGGTGTGTATGACTCGCACGAGCGGAAGATAACTCCCTACAATCCTCCTTACTATTCAGCCTCTAAACCTCCAAGTTATACTTTCGTTAGAGGTGCGTACGACTCGCACGAACGAAAGATAACTTCCTACAATACTGCTTACTATTCAGCCTCTAAACCTCCAAGTTATACTTTCGTTAGAGGTGCGTACGACTCGCACGAGCGGAAGATAACTTCCCCCAAACCTCCTTAAAACCTCCGAGTTATACATTCGTTAGAGGTGTGTATGATTCGCATGAGCGGAAGATAACTTCCAACAATCCTCCTTACTACTCTGCTTCAAATCCTCCAAGTTATACTTTCGTTAGAGGTGCGTACCACTCGCACGAGCGGAAGATAACTTTCTACAATCCTCCTTACTATTCAGCCTCTAAACCTCCAAGTTATACTTTCGTTAGAGGTGCGTACGACTCGCACGAGCGGAAGATAACTTCCTACAATCCTCCTTACTATTCTGCCCCTAAGCCTCCAAGTTATACTTTCGTTAGAGGTGCGTACGACTCGCACGAACGAAAGATAACTTCATACAATTCTCCTTACTATTCTGCCCCTAAGCCTCCAAGTTATACTTTCGTTAGAGGTGCGTACGACTCGCACGAACGAAAGATAACTTCATACAATTCTCCTTACTATTCTGCCCCTAAGCCTCCAAGTTATACTTTCGTTAGAGGTGCGTACGACTCGCACGATCGGAAGATAACTTCCTACAATCCTCCTTACTATTCTGCCCCAAAACCTCCAAGTTATACTTTCGTTAGAGGTGCGTACGACTCGCACGAGCGAAAGATAACTTGCCTACAATCCTCCTTACTATTCAGCCTCTAAACCTCCAAGTTATACTTTCGTTAGAGTCTTGTATGACTCGCACGAGCGGAAGATAACTTCCTACAATCCTCCTTACTATTCTGCCCCTAAGCCTCCAAGTTATACTTTCGTTAGAGGTGCGTACGACTCGCACGAGCGGAAGATAACTTCCTACAATCCTCCTTACTAGTCTGTCTCTATTCCTCCAAGTTATACTTTCGTTAGAGGTGCGTACAACTCGCACGAGCGAAAGATAACTTCCTACAATCCTCCTTAAGATCTCCAAGTTATACTTTCGTTAGAGGTGCGTACGACTCGCATGAGCGGAAGATAACTTCCTACAATCCTCCTTACTATTCTGCCTCAAATCCTCCAAGTTATACTTTCGTTAGAGGTGCGTACGACTCGCACGAGCGGAAGATAACTTCCTACAATCCTCCTTACTATTCAGCCTCTAAACCTCCAAGTTATACTTTCGTTAGAGGTGCGTACGACTCGCACGAACGAAACATAACTTCCTACAATCCTCCTTACTATTCAGCCTCTAAAACTCCAAGTTATACTTTCGTTAGAGGTGCGTACGACTCGCATGAGCGGAAGATAACTTCCTACAATCCTCCTTACTATTCTGCCCCAAAACCACCAAGTTATACCTTCGTTAGAGGTGCGTACGACTCGCACGAGCGAAAGATAACTTGCCTCCAATCCTCCTTATTATTCTGCCCCAAAACCTCCAAGTTATACTTACGTTAGAGATGCGTACGACTCGCACGAGCGAAAGATAACTTCCCTCCAAACCTCCTTAAGAACTCCAAGTTATACTTTCGTTAGACGTGTGTGTGATTCGCATGAGCGGAAGATAACTTCCTACAATTCTCCTTACTATTCTGCCCCAAAACCTCCAAGTTATACTTTCGTTAGAGGTGCGTACGACTCGCATGAGCGGAAGATAACTTCCTACAATCCTCCTTACTATTCTGCCCCAAAACCTCCAAGTTATACTTTCGTTAGTGGTGCGTACGACTCGCACGAGCGAAAGATAACTTCCTACAATCCTCCTTACTAGTCTGTCTCTATTCCTCCAAGTTATACTTTCGTTAGAGGTGCGTAACACTCGCACGAGCGGAAGATAACTTCCTACAATCCTCCTTACTATTCTGCCCCAAAACCTCCAAGTTATACTTTCGTTAGAGGTGCGAATGACTCGCATGAGCGAAAGATAACTTCCTACAATTCTGCTTACTATTCTGCCTCTAAGCCTCCAAGTTATACTTTCGTAAGAGGTGCGTACGACTCGCACGAGCGAAAGATAACTTGCCTCCAATCCTCCTTAAGACCTCCAAGTTATACTTCCGTTAGAGGTGTGTATGACTCGCACGAGCGGAAGATAACTTCCAACAATCCTCCTTACTAGTCTGTCTCTATTCCTCCAAGTTATACTTTCGTTAGAGGTACGTACGACTCGCACGAGCGAAAGATAACTTCCCTCCAAACTTCCTTAAGAACTCCAAGTTATACTTTCGTTAGAGGTGTGTATGACTCGCACGATCGGAAGATAACTTCCTACAATCCTCCTTACTACTCTGCTTCAAATCCTCCAAGTTATACTTTCGTTAGAGGTGCGTACCACTCGCACGAGCGGAAGATAACTTTCTACAATCCTCCTTACTATTCAGCCTCTAAACCTCCAAGTTATACTTTCGTTAGAGGTGCGTACGACTCGCACGAGCGAAAGATAACTTGCCTCCAATCCTCCTTAAGACCTCCAAGTTATACTTCCGTTAGAGGTGTGTATGACTCGCACGAGCGGAAGATAACTCCCTACAATCCTCCTTACTATTCAGCCTCTAAACCTCCAAGTTATACTTTCGTTAGAGGTGCGTACGACTCGCACGAACGAAAGATAACTTCCTACAATACTGCTTACTATTCAGCCTCTAAACCTCCAAGTTATACTTTCGTTAGAGGTGCGTACGACTCGCACGAGCGGAAGATAACTTCCCCCAAACCTCCTTAAAACCTCCGAGTTATACATTCGTTAGAGGTGTGTATGATTCGCATGAGCGGAAGATAACTCCCTACAATCCTCCTTACTATTCAGCCTCTAAACCTCCAAGTTATACTTTCGTTAGAGGTGCGTACGACTCGCACGAACGAAAGATAACTTCCAACAATCCTCCTTACTACTCTGCTTCAAATCCTCCAAGTTATACTTTCGTTAGAGGTGCGTACCACTCGCACGAGCGGAAGATAACTTTCTACAATCCTCCTTACTATTCAGCCTCTAAACCTCCAAGTTATACTTTCGTTAGAGGTGCGTACGACTCGCACGAGCGGAAGATAACTTCCTACAATCCTCCTTACTATTCTGCCCCTAAGCCTCCAAGTTATACTTTCGTTAGAGGTGCGTACGACTCGCACGAACGAAAGATAACTTCATACAATTCTCCTTACTATTCTGCCCCTAAGCCTCCAAGTTATACTTTCGTTAGAGGTGCGTACGACTCGCACGAACGAAAGATAACTTCATACAATTCTCCTTACTATTCTGCCCCTAAGCCTCCAAGTTATACTTTCGTTAGAGGTGCGTACGACTCGCACGAGCGAAAGATAACTTGCCTACAATCCTCCTTATTATTCTGCCCCAAAACCTCCAAGTTATACTTACGTTAGAGATGCGTACGACTCGCACGAGCGAAAGATAACTTCCCTCCAAACCTCCTTAAGAACTCCAAGTTATACTTTAGTTAGACGTGTGTGTGATTCGCATGAGCGGAAGATAACTTCCTACAATTCTCCTTACTATTCTGCCCCAAAACCTCCAAGTTATACTTTCGTTAGAGGTGCGTACGACTCGCATGAGCGGAAGATAACTTCCTACAATCCTCCTTACTATTCTGCCCCAAAACCTCCAAGTTATACTTTCGTTAGTGGTGCGTACGACTCGCACGAGCGAAAGATAACTTCCTACAATCCTCCTTACTAGTCTGTCTCTATTCCTCCAAGTTATACTTTCGTTAGAGGTGCGTAACACTCGCACGAGCGGAAGATAACTTCCTACAATCCTCCTTACTATTCTGCCCCAAAACCTCCAAGTTATACTTTCGTTAGAGGTGCGAATGACTCGCATGAGCGAAAGATAACTTCCTACAATTCTGCTTACTATTCTGCCCCTAAGCCTCCAAGTTATACTTTCGTTAGAGGTGCGTACGACTCGCACTATCGGAAGATAACTTCCTACAATCCTCCTTAAGACCTCCAAGTTATACTTCCGTTAGAGGTGTGCATGACTCGCACGAGCGGAAGATAACTCCCTACAATCCTCCTTACTATTCAGCCTCTAAACCTCCAAGTTATACTTTCGTTAGAGGTGCGTACGACTCGCACGAACGAAAGATAACTTCCTACAATACTGCTTACTATTCAGCCTCTAAACCTCCAAGTTATACTTTCGTTAGAGTTGCGTACGACTCGCACGAGCGGAAGATAACTTCCCCCAAACCTCCTTAAAACCTCCGAGTTATACATTCGTTAGAGGTGTGTATGATTCGCATGAGCGGAAGATAACTTCCAACAATCCTCCTTACTAGTCTGTCTCTATTCCTCCAAGTTATACTTTCGTTAGAGGTACGTACGACTCGCACGAGCGAAAGATAACTTCCCTCCAAACTTCCTTAAGAACTCCAAGTTATACTTTCGTTAGAGGTGTGTATGACTCGCACGATCGGAAGATAACTTCCTACAATCCTCCTTACTACTCTGCTTCAAATCCTCCAAGTTATACTTTCGTTAGAGGTGCGTACCACTCGCACGAGCGGAAGATAACTTTCTACAATCCTCCTTACTATTCAGCCTCTAAACCTCCAAGTTATACTTTCGTTAGAGGTGCGTACGACTCGCACGAGCGAAAGATAACTTGCCTCCAATCCTCCTTAAGACCTCCAAGTTATACTTCCGTTAGAGGTGTGTATGACTCGCACGAGCGGAAGATAACTCCCTACAATCCTCCTTACTATTCAGCCTCTAAACCTCCAAGTTATACTTTCGTTAGAGGTGCGTACGACTCGCACGAACGAAAGATAACTTCCTACAATACTGCTTACTATTCAGCCTCTAAACCTCCAAGTTATACTTTCGTTAGAGGTGCGTACGACTCGCACGAGCGGAAGATAACTTCCTACAATCCTCCTTACTATTCTGCCCCTAAGCCTCCAAGTTATACTTTCGTTAGAGGTGCGTACGACTCGCACGAACGAAAGATAACTTCATACAATTCCCCTTACTATTCTGCCCCTAAGCCTCCAAGTTATACTTTCGTTAGAGGTGCGTACGACTCGCACGAACGAAAGATAACTTCATACAATTCTCCTTACTATTCTGCCCCTAAGCCTCCAAGTTATACTTTCGTTAGAGGTGCGTACGACTCGCACGATCGGAAGATAACTTCCTACAATCCTCCTTACTATTCTGCCCCAAAACCTCCAAGTTATACTTTCGTTAGAGGTGCGTACGACTCGCACGAACGAAAGATAACTTCATACAATTCTCCTTACTATTCTGCCCCTAAGCCTCCAAGTTATACTTTCGTTAGAGGTGCGTACGACTCGCACGAGCGAAAGATAACTTGCCTACAATCCTCCTTACTATTCAGCCTCTAAACCTCCAAGTTATACTTTCGTTAGAGTCTTGTATGACTCGCACGAGCGGAAGATAACTTCCTACAATCCTCCTTACTATTCTGCCCCAAAACCTCCAAGTTATACTTTTGTTATAGGTGCGTACAACTCGCACGAGCGAAAGATAACTTCCTACAATTCTCCTTACTATTCTGCCCCTAAGCCTCCAAGTTATACTTTCGTTAGAGGTGCGTACGACTCGCACGAGCGGAAGATAACTTCCTACAATCCTCCTTACTAGTCTGTCTCTATTCCTCCAAGTTATACTTTCGTTAGAGGTGCGTACAACTCGCACGAGCGAAAGATAACTTCCTACAATCCTCCTTAAGATCTCCAAGTTATACTTTCGTTAGAGGTGCGTACGACTCGCATGAGCGGAAGATAACTTCCTACAATCCTCCTTACTATTCTGCCTCAAATCCTCCAAGTTATACTTTCGTTAGAGGTGCGTACGACTCGCACGAGCGGAAGATAACTTCCTACAATCCTTCTTACTATTCAGCCTCTAAACCTCCAAGTTATACTTTCGTTAGAGGTGCGTACGACTCGCACGAACGAAAGATAACTTCCTACAATACTCCTTACTATTCAGCCTCTAAAACTCCAAGTTATACTTTCGTTAGAGGTGCGTACGACTCGCATGAGCGGAAGATAAATTCCTACAATCCTCCTTACTATTCTGCCCCAAAACCACCAAGTTATACCTTCGTTAGAGGTGCGTACGACTCGCACGAGCGAAAGATAACTTGCCTACAATCCTCCTTATTATTCTGCCCCAAAACCTCCAAGTTATACTTACGTTAGAGATGCGTACGACTCGCACGAGCGAAAGATAACTTCCCTCCAAACCTCCTTAAGAACTCCAAGTTATACTTTCGTTAGACGTGTGTGTGATTCGCATGAGCGGAAGATAACTTCCTACAATTCTCCTTACTATTCTGCCCCAAAACCTCCAAGTTATACTTTCGTTAGAGGTGCGTACGACTCGCATGAGCGGAAGATAACTTCCTACAATCCTCCTTACTATTCTGCCCCAAAACCTCCAAGTTATACTTTCGTTAGTGGTGCGTACGACTCGCACGAGCGAAAGATAACTTCCTACAATCCTCCTTACTAGTCTGTCTCTATTCCTCCAAGTTATACTTTCGTTAGAGGTGCGAAACACTCGCACGAGCGGAAGATAACTTCCTACAATCCTCCTTACTATTCTGCCCCAAAACCTCCAAGTTATACTTTCGTTAGAGGTGCGAATGACTCGCATGAGCGAAAGATAACTTCCTACAATTCTGCTTACTATTCTGCCTCTAAGCCTCCAAGTTATACTTTCGTAAGAGGTGCGTACGACTCGCACGAGCGAAAGATAACTTGCCTCCAATCCTCCTTAAGACCTCCAAGTTATACTTCCGTTAGAGGTGTGTATGACTCGCACGAGCGGAAGATAACTCCCTACAATCCTCCTTACTATTCAGCCTCTAAACCTCCAAGTTATACTTTCGTTAGAGGTGCGTACGACTCGCACGAACGAAAGATAACTTCCTACAATACTGCTTACTATTCAGCCTCTAAACCTCCAAGTTATACTTTCGTTAGAGTTGCGTACGACTCGCACGAGCGGAAGATAACTTCCCCCAAACCTCCTTAAAACCTCCGAGTTATACATTCGTTAGAGGTGTGTATGATTCGCATGAGCGGAAGATAACTTCCAACAATCCTTACTAGTCTGTCTCTATTCCTCCAAGTTATACTTTCGTTAGAGGTACGTACGACTCGCACGAGCGAAAGATAACTTCCCTCCAAACTTCCTTAAGAACTCCAAGTTATACTTTCGTTAGAGGTGTGTATGACTCGCACGATCGGAAGATAACTTCCTACAATCCTCCTTACTACTCTGCTTCAAATCCTCCAAGTTATACTTTCGTTAGAGGTGCGTACCACTCGCACGAGCGGAAGATAACTTTCTACAATCCTCCTTACTATTCAGCCTCTAAACCTCCAAGTTATACTTTCGTTAGAGGTGCGTACGACTCGCACGAGCGGAAGATAACTTCCTACAATCCTCCTTACTATTCTGCCCCTAAGCCTCCAAGTTATACTTTCGTTAGAGGTGCGTACGACTCGCACGAACGAAAGATAACTTCATACAATTCTCCTTACTATTCTGCCCCTAAGCCTCCAAGTTATACTTTCGTTAGAGGTGCGTACGACTCGCACGAGCGGAAGATAACTTCCCCCAAACCTCCTTAAAACCTCCGAGTTATACATTCGTTAGAGGTGTGTATGATTCGCATGAGCGGAAGATAACTTCCAACAATCCTCCTTACTACTCTGCTTCAAATCCTCCAAGTTATACTTTCGTTAGAGGTGCGTACCACTCGCACGAGCGGAAGATAACTTTCTACAATCCTCCTTACTATTCAGCCCCTAAACCTCCAAGTTATACTTTCGTTAGAGGTGCGTACGACTCGCACGAGCGGAAGATAACTTCCTACAATCCTCCTTACTATTCTGCCCCTAAGCCTCCAAGTTATACTTTCGTTAGAGGTGCGTACGACTCGCACGAACGAAAGATAACTTCATACAATTCTCCTTACTATTCTGCCCCTAAGCCTCCAAGTTATACTTTCGTTAGAGGTGCGTACGACTCGCACGAACGAAAGATAACTTCATACAATTCTCCTTACTATTCTGCCCCTAAGCCTCCAAGTTATACTTTCGTTAGAGGTGCGTACGACTCGCACGATCGGAAGATAACTTCCTACAATCCTCCTTACTATTCTGCCCCAAAACCTCCAAGTTATACTTTCGTTAGAGGTGCGTACGACTCGCACGAGCGAAAGATAACTTGCCTACAATCCTCCTTACTATTCAGCCTCTAAACCTCCAAGTTATACTTTCGTTAGAGTCTTGTATGACTCGCACGAGCGGAAGATAACTTCCTACAATCCTCCTTACTATTCTGCCCCAAAACCTCCAAGTTATACTTTTGTTATAGGTGCGTACAACTCGCACGAGCGAAAGATAACTTCCTACAATTCTCCTTACTATTCTGCCCCTAAGCCTCCAAGTTATACTTTCGTTAGAGGTGCGTACGACTCGCACGAGCGGAAGATAACTTCCTACAATCCTCCTTACTAGTCTGTCTCTATTCCTCCAAGTTATACTTTCGTTAGAGGTGCGTACAACTCGCACGAGCGAAAGATAACTTCCTACAATCCTCCTTAAGATCTCCAAGTTATACTTTCGTTAGAGGTGCGTACGACTCGCATGAGCGGAAGATAACTTCCTACAATCCTCCTTACTATTCTGCCCCAAAACCTCCAAGTTATACTTTCGTTAGAGGTGCGTACGACTCGCATGAGCGGAAGATAACTTCCTACAATCCTCCTTACTAGTCTGTCTCTATTCCTCCAAGTTATACTTTCGTTAGAGGTGAGTACAACTCGCACGAGCGAAAGATAACTTCCTACAATCCTCCTTAAGATCTCCAAGTTATACTTTCGTTAGAGGTGCGTACGACTCGCATGAGCGGAAGATAACTTCCTACAATCCTCCTTACTATTCTGCCCCAAAACCTCCAAGTTATACTTTCGTTAGAGGTGCGTACGGCTCGCACGAGCGAAAGATAACTTCCCCCAAACCTCCTTAAAACCTCCAAGTTATAATTTCGTTAGAGGTGTGTATGACTCGCACGAGCGGAAGATAACTCCCTACAATCCTCCTTACTATTCAGCCTCTAAACCTCCAAGTTATACTTTCGTTAGAGGTGCGTACGACTCGCACGAACGAAAGATAACTTCCTACAATACTGCTTACTATTCAGCCTCTAAACCTCCAAGTTATACTTTCGTTAGAGGTGCGTACGACTCGCACGAGCGGAAGATAACTTCCCCCAAACCTCCTTAAAACCTCCGAGTTATACATTCGTTAGAGGTGTGTATGATTCGCATGAGCGGAAGATAACTTCCAACAATCCTCCTTACTACTCTGCTTCAAATCCTCCAAGTTATACTTTCGTTAGAGGTGCGTACGACTCGCATGAGCGGAAGATAACTTCCTACAATCCTCCTTACTATTCTGCCCCAAAACCTCCAAGTTATACTTTCGTTAGAGGTGCGTACGACTCGCACGAGTGAAAGATAACTTGCCTCCAATCCTCCTTATTATTCTGCCCCAAAACCTCCAAGTTATACTTTCGTTAGAGGTGCGTACGACTCGCACGAGCGAAAGATAACTTCCTACTATTCTCCTTACTATTCTGCCCCTAAGCCTCCAAGTTATACTTTCGTTAGAGGTGCGTACGGCTCGCACGAGCGAAAGATAACTTCCCCCAAAC